>NC_068986.1:98669338-98671944 GCF_001194135.2 Octopus bimaculoides | reverse complement strand
AAGGTATCATTCGGTATTCTGGGTGTGCAATGTGCTGGCGGTGCAGAGTGCATCTACGTCTGAGCGATAATCCTGTTGACCCTATGTAGTTCTCGTGGCAGCCCGAACATCTTATTACATAAATAAGATTTTCTGAGGCACAAGTAAAGTTAGATTTAACTTTGAATTTGTGTCCCTCTTTGAAGAGGAATTCTGAACCTTCTAGAATGTTTGGGCATGTTGCGCAATTTGGTCGACCACATTTGTTTACTTTCGCATCTGTTACGCACACACACATGCACACACACACACACACATGTATCAATGGTATTTTGACATCGATGCATTGCATAGATAAGAATATGTTTATCATATTCTGTACTCATTCATAATCGATGTTGAACGCAACGTTTCTATGATCCTTGCATTGCTGCTTCTAAACAGTTTTTGGATTATAGGCATACCATCTCATATACACCATCATAAAATTGAGTACGTTGTTAAAATTTTGCGGAATCTAAACGCACACAATAGTTCAACCCAATGCTGTTTGACTGCATTTGCTCTTTCCGTGAGTTCACAATACAGGAGTAATCACCATGGTTTATGATCAATATAGTCAACCTGTCATCATCTACAGAATAAAATAGATACCACCCGAAAGGTCACTGCCATTTTAATTCCAGTCTTAGCAATTTCCAGTGCGACATTCTAAGAGTAGACTCTTCAAACGTTAGATTATATCCCAATAGCGAAATATTTATAAGCGACAGTATGTTGAACTGTCGAAGACAAACACAGAGCAACTAGCATCATTGAAATGTCAAATAAAATCAAAATCTAGTGTCTACGATGTAGTGTCTTTTGGATAATCAGTAACTCTGTTTCATATATTTAGCGTCATAAGTACAGTTTTAGTACTACGTAACTTTCTGTAGAAAAAAAGCAGCCCATAAATATTTTTAAAATGTTAAGCCTTTGCACATAATGTATTGTCAGATTTTTTTCTCGGTTATAAGCTTCATGCTTTACAACAAATATTGGTGTGTTTACTCCTTTTTATATTGTATTCAATTTCTTTCCGAAAACAAAATTTCATGTAACTGAATATTTTCCAACAGATACCATCACATAACTATTCAAATTTCCCTCTCTCGTCAAGGATCTTGCTTTACCCACCTACGTCTGAAGACCATTTTCAGTGATTGATGACATCAAAAAAATAAATCAACAAGAAAAACATACAACACTAGAAAGAGAGACTAGTTATACATAGTAGCTTTTTATATTGAGAATATAGTGTAGTGAAGCTGGTGAGGTTGATTAGTCAACGAAAGTTATTCGAAAGTTCTTTTTTAAAATCAATGCATACATACCTCCTTCACCACCACCACCACCACCACCACTAAAATATTGCCAAAGATAAAGTAGATTGACAAGTTTATTTTTTGAACCTGTGGAAGGTATGCTAGATGCCGAAATATCGTTCACCCTTCTTTTTTTTGCTAATAATAATAATAATAATAATAATAATAATAATAATAATAATAATAATAATAATACTTTGTACTGTAGGTACAAGGGCTGGAATTTGTGGGGAGGGGTATATTCGATTATATCGACCCAGTACTTAACCGGTACTTAATTTATCAAACCCGAAACGATGAATGACAAAGTCCACCTCGGCGGAATTTGAATTCAAAATGTAGCAACAGACGAAATACCGCTAAGCACTTTCCAATCTAAATAAAAGGTCGCACTTTATCCCTCAAATCTCACAAATACAACCGAAAAGCCATAAATAGATACAAGAGGAATATGTTTTTGTACTTTATGCATATTTTCACATCTGCTCAATCTACGAAACGAAACTACTGCGACATACACGTATTTTAGTTGGCGATGAAAATCCTGATTTAATGTAAGTTTGAATCCAAGAAGATTAACTGCTTCATGATGTTATAAAATCTTAATGATATCGGACATAAAAAAAAAATTGAACATTTAAAAGGAAAAATATATAAAGCAAACGCAAATAGGTTCAAAACTAAGTAACAAAAGAAACAAAAACGAGAATAAAAACAGACTGGACGTAAATCATGGAGATAATCCTATGAAAAGTAAGGAAAACAAGAAAATCAGAACTCAACATAGTTGTTGAATATTGACCAATGGAATCGGGACTAGAACTACACAAACAAAAATATGAATAAAAGTGATTACAGAGATTTTAGAACAGAATAAGCTAAAGACGTACATTTTGAACATTACATTTATCTAAATGTGAAAATAGTTAAAAAAATATTTTGATCGATAGACGATCTTCATACTGACCAATCAAAGAATCTCATTCACCAAGAAAATCTTGATGACAAAACAGTAACAATAAAATAAATAGCAAAGCGGTTCAACGCAGACTTAGTGAAAACATGCAAATATCACTATCACTGGGATAAATCCAATAATCTATATATATCAGACATAATCGTCAGAACCATTGTGTCTGAAATATATATAGAAAATGTAAAAAGTTGTAAAACATACATTAGAGCACACCGTGGACACCAGAGTCTGAAAGTTTGTGCATGTGCATATATATATATATATATATATATATATATATATAT
>NC_068986.1:98663325-98669311 GCF_001194135.2 Octopus bimaculoides | reverse complement strand
AGAGAGAGAGAGAGAGAGAGAGAGAGAGAGAGAGAGAGAGAGAGAGAGAGAGAAAGAGAGAGTGCGACAGAGATAATAGTCAAGTTTTCGTCAATTGACGTACTACAACAGGCATAAACTATGAGTGCTCAGTTTGGTTTACTCCTAAAATTCAGGATTCTACTGCAACTTAACAATGTTATGTCAAGAATGCCTATCAAAGGTGGCTAGAAGTGGTTTCTCTTTGAGCACTTGGATATAGCTTAAAATATTAAATGAAAAAGCAAAACATTTAGCGTCACTCGAGAAACTTTTAATTTAAATAGAGAATATAAACGATAGGGTCTCTTACAGCTTTTTCTAGAATAGCCAAACATGTGGATCATGATATGAAGTAAGGATTCAATAGGCTGAGTATATCGTCATCAGATAGAGATAGATAGAGTTAGATAGATAGATAAATAGATAGATAGATAGATAGAGAGAGAGAGAGAGAGAGAGAGAGAGAGAGAGAGAGAGAGAGAGAGAGAGAGAGAGAGAGAATTCAGAAAATATAGAAATGAAAGATATCCTCAAGGTAGCGCTCCAGCATGGCCGCAGTCGAACGAGTGAAACAAATAAAAGATAAAAAATAATCGAGTATATTAGTACTCACCAGTTTTTTGAAAAATCAAGACGGGATGACACCGAAAAGTGTTCGTTAGTTCCATGATCAAATAAATAATAAAGTTAACAATAAGGTCCTTTAGGAACCGATGACGGAATATTTAACTTTTAGAGTCCTTACTCAATATCACGATCCACATGTTTAGCTATTCTAGAAATAGCCGTAAGAGAGTCTATTTGCTTATATTTTTTATGGGGATAATAATAATAATAATAATAATAATAATAATAATAATAATAATAATAATAATTATAATAATAATAATAATAATAATAATAATGATAATAATGATAATAATAATAATAATAATAATAATAATAATAATAATAATAATAATAATAATATTAATAATAATAATAATAGTAATGGGACATCACTCCCACGTGACAAGTGGTATATACTAGTCGTTACAAATACTGTGACATCGGCAGTCGGCGGTAGTCGGTCATAGATAGTCGTGTTATATCAGAGTGTTATATCAGAGTGAACGTTATAACAGTCCGACGTTGTATTGCAACAGTGGCGAGGAGGATTTAACAAACTCACAAGGAGTTACGAAATTCACAAAAGTTTTTTGTGCAAATTTTACACTATACAAAAGAATACAATTATGGACGATTTGTTGGCTCGTTTGTTCGAATTGTAAACACAGCAACAATATACTCTTACCCCCTTTATATATATATATATATATATATATATATATACATAAACATATACCACGTGCATCTTGCAGTTTCTGTCTACCACATCCACTCACGAGGTTTAAGTCGGCTCAGGGCTGTAGTCAAAAACACTCATGAAATATGCCGCCAGTGGGACTCAACCTGAAATCATGTGGCTTGGAAGGAAACTTCTTACCAGAGAGCCATACCTGCGTATGTGTGTGCATATGTACAAATATATAGACAGATACATATGTACATAGATACATATAAACGTTTCTATCTATCTATCTATCTATCTATCTATCTATCTATCTATCTATCTATCTATCTATTAATTATAAGCGAGGATTTTATCTTTCCCTGCGGAACCGAAAGTCTTAAATGTTGTCTACTCCAATAGATAGTTCGACTAGAAGCATTCCGGTTTTCTGAGTTCGTCCTCAAGAAATTAACATGTAAATGACAACTTAATCCGCCGGCGCATGTAATCTTAACACAGTTATCATGGTTGTTCCTTAAGTATATAGATACAAAATATGAAACAGAAAGAGTACGTAGATAGATAGATAGATAGATAGAGAGAGAGAGAGAGAGAGAGAGAGAGAGAGAGAGAGAGAGAGAGAGAGAGAGAGAGAGAGAGAGAGAGAGAGAGAGAGAGAGAGACGGAGAGAGAGAGAGAGACGGAGAGAGAGAGAGAGAGACGGAGAGAGAGAGATAGATAGATAGAGAGAGAGATAGAGAGCGAGACATCGATGGTTTAACCCTTTTCAGTACTCCATTGATATTTTGTATATTGACCACGAGAGAATGAACAGGAAAGCTGACGTCATCAGGACGACGAGAATTGGAACAAAAGCCTGTATATTCGACACATTTTTCACTCAACACGAACATTGCGGATGGATGTTAAATTTACCTCGATTAAAGCGTAAATCGGTTGCAATAATTTATGTTATAATGTCACTATTACACTTCGTTGTTACATTTACGGAGACATGTAATGTTCACTTTTACAAAAATTCACTTTGTTATTGAAATGTTAATCAATCATATGTGAATTGACACTTGGCTGCGTTTTAGAAATGGAAGTGTTGGTAGTAATTTAGCTATCGCAGAATTAAGATCTGAATAAAATGAACCTAATTACATTAGCATAATCTTTCAAACAGCTTTGGCAATGTCTAGTTTGATTGTGATACTTCGTTGAGGAGGTAAAGTAAAACCGGAATGTCTCCACTGTTTCTCCAATATTTTCTGAGGACAAAACCCATTATTTACTGCAGGCTTCCATTGAATTTTTGATAAATTTGGATTGAGTAATTTTCTCTCCTGCTCTTAGAGAAAATTATTAATAATTAACAATAATGATATCTATATCCACTGAATGTAATTTTATTTATTTGTGTTGCTTTACTACATTAAATAGCTTAGCTTCATTTTAAGTATAATATAACATTGATTTCTCGAGTAATGAGGGAGCCCGGTAAATGTTGTTCTAATCATATGTCTAGCATTTAAAACACTGGCTTTTAACTGTCTGTACCTTCACCCCGCTTTTCCCTGAAAGGCATTAGGAGGAACTACGTCCTTATATTTTGCAATGAAAACTTTATAAAAATAGGCAGAAGCTAATTTTGCGCAATCATATATTATCCTTATGTCCTTATTTTATTCCATTCAACACGTGCACCTCACGTTTAGATATTTATGTTGTACTTGTATAGAGATTACCGAAGAACGCAATAACTAAAATGATAAAACTACATCGTACTGTGGTGCATCACCAGATTGTTTCTGGTTCGTGATAATTCAATGTCCTACACATGTTCTAATCCCGACAAAGATTTAAAAAAATGATTGTACTCGATTTAAAAAAAAAAAACATGCCCTCTCTACACACACAGCGACGTAATTTAGCGCCATCTTGTGTGTGCCCTACGACCAGTTTAGGAGTCAGCGCGATCTTAAATATGGAGCAGACACAATGCCTGCATTACCATGAAGGCTGGGGTGGTTATAGTTGGTGCACAATCGATGATACATATGTTTGGTCAGGAATGATATAGTGTTAAATAACATGCCTAATGGGCAAATTATTTACTAGAAATGTAATAAGTATCTCTATGATTTCATGTTACGTAAGTCAACCTGAAAATTACCAGCTAACTAACAATATACGATATATTATAGAAACTAAGCTAATAATTCTATTTAATCGGAAAATTAAATTAATAATTCTATTTAATCGGAAAATTAAATTACTATAGTGCAACCTTGATAAGAATGTCAATCAGTTCCTTTTATATAATTCAGTCTAAAGCGAAACCAACTAACAAACAAACAATCAAACAAACTTACTAACTAACTAACTAACTAACTAACTAACTAACTAACTAACTACACACACACACACACACACACACACACACACACACACACACACACACACACACACACACACACACACACACACACACACACACACACACACACACACATGTATGCATATGTATATTTGTAGATGTATGTATATGTATATGGATATATGTCGAGGTCGCACTAAATGAAAGCTACTAATGCTTTGTGTTACTGTAAGTATTTGTATATCAGAGAGAGATTTTTGCCTTCAGCGTGACAAATATATTAATCAATACGTGTTAGATGGACATTATATTTACTATAATTAAAACAAAGCGTTTACAATAGTAATTTCAAATGTCACTATTACACTTCATTGCTACAATTATACAGATATTTAATCTCCACTTTTACTGAAATATAATTCGCTGTGTTGTTGAAATGTCTGCAATGGTGTGTGAATTCACACATGACTGCTTTTTAGAAATGGAAGTGTTTATAGCTAGCGAACTAGTTGTCGACGAATTAAGGTTTGTGAAAATAACCTTAATTACACTAACACGATATAATATTGATTTTTCCAGCCTATGTGGAAGCATCTACGCGGTTGTTATGACTTGCTAGAAATAACTGCTAAATCTCGGTCAAATTAGTTCTTATTCTGTTAAAGAAGAAAAACACATTGGAGTATGTAGTTCTATAAGGATTAGTAAAATGTCGGCGCTGTCTTTGCGAAATATTTGATTATCTGTATTTTCTGACAGAAGTGAGCGGAAGATAAACAAAAATAGTTATGAAGGTCACAATATATGAGGTGTTTGCAAAATTCTGGGGTTCTCACAACATTAGCACTGAGTGTCTTAAGCTGTGATGAAAACTATACAACGCTGCAGTGTAAAGTAAAACTTATACATGTTCATACAATTATTCAATTCACATATTTTTCAGTAGAGAGGAAACTGGATAAATGAGTTTGTATTGATAAAACTGACTTATTAAGTAGACAGACATTTCAAAATCTTAAAGTCGTGGGAAAAATATTTAGAACCAAAGAGTGAAAAGTTTGGAAGCAACTATTAGATATAGTTGTAGATACACTATTTCTGAATACAACACTTAATTACCTAGACAGGAGTAATTTTATTCACAGATCTGATATGAGCTTAAGCAACAAAAACAAGAAAACATTTTGAGAAACGAAATTATTCATCATATTATTACTTATTTATCTTATGACTAAGAAACTTAATGAATTTCTGTCATTTAAATCAACTTGAAACTCAACTGTCGAGTAAAACGTCGAAACTTAGTTGCTAATTTGCTATGAGAATATTAAATTGCAATATATATGCAGGTATATCAAAATATATGCATCTATATATGAGAGAACTTTACTTGTGCAACCGAAAGACTTAACAATAATTATCTGTTCGTATGCATACTTATCAATCAATGCAATAGTACCAGATGGATATTGAATTTACCACGGCTAAAATACGAAATTTTTGTAATAATATTTCAAAATGCCAATATTAACCTTGTTTGTTACATTTCCTGAAATATGTGATTTTCACTTCCACTGAACTAGGATTCCTTGAGTTATTGTAATGCTCTCCAACAATCTCTGAATTGGCACCTGGCTGCAGTGAAGTAATAGAAGTGTTAAGTGCTACCTAGCAACGATGTAAGGTTTGCATGAAAATAAAATTAATAATACCAATAAAATATTGATTTATTACATCGATACATGCCAATAATGCGTTTGCCTTTCTTGTTGTTGCCAGTGGTATTGATGTTTAGATCCAGATCTTCCATTATCAACCAAACCTATGATCCACATCTTATTTGCCATCTTTTACTTGTTCTTCAATATGTCCTTTTGTTTAAGACGGTATGCTAGGATTTGAGAAACTTGTAGCTGATATTTCTAGATGGCAGAGCACAGTGCTTTTTGGGGGTTGGTATTTATAGGTTTTTAACAACATGTAAATTCAATTACTCACGGGTAAAGATACACAAATTGTATCTTCCTATTCAAGGTCTGGCACGTTGTAGCTTTCTGAGATATAATTAGTACAGCATGGCGTTTCATTGTAAAGTTCTTGTATTTCTGTGAGAACAGTAAAAGACAAAGCAAGGGAAAGTGAAGTAGAGATATAAAGAGAGGGGTTGAGCGTAAGAGAGAGAGACAGAGTGAACGCGAGTGAGAGTAAAGAGCCAGTGAAATTTGGATGTTACAATGAATAATTTTCAATGATTTTGTTAGTCTCACTTCACTGCTGATGAAGCATATTCATATATATATATATATATA
>NC_068986.1:98661623-98663244 GCF_001194135.2 Octopus bimaculoides | reverse complement strand
AGAGAGAGAGAGAGAGAGAGAGAGAGACAGAGAGAGACAGAGATAGAGAGAGATAGCGATAGAAATAGTTTACTGTCCCATTAAGATAAGACCAACAAAAAGAGTATTCCACCCAATGAGTAGTAAATAATGAATGTAGATAGTATGGAGACAGGAGTCACTGATAATTTCTTGCTTTGGAGACTCGGGTCTAGGCAGGATTTTATAACACGCCCTGTGTCTCCAAACAATCTGCAGACTCTGAGCATATAGCCTATTCAATTTGAAAATAAAAATACTGGTACAAGAGAAATCACTAGAAAAAACGAGAAGGTAGAGGCAAAAAGTGGAAGGGTGAAAAAAAAAAAACCAGAAAAAGAAAAGAAATAAGCAATGTTATGTCCCCTTTGACCGTAAAGCCATGATCAAGCTAACAGAAATTTATCCATATGCTTGTATCTGCTGAAATATTTAGATCTAAAATTCAGTAGTTTTGTGGAATTCTTAGATTTAAAAAGAATATGTGAGTTTTCAGCTACGCTTAAGTTGCAATTCTTAGATCCATTAACATATGGTAGGCATTTTTCTACGATTTTCCAGTTGATTTTGTTCTTTAATCTCCATACATTTTGATAACAATATTGATTTCAAAATTTGGCACAAGGCCAGAAATTTCGGAGAAGGGGTGAATCGATTATATTGATTCCCAACTCCATCGCCCCAATGCACATCTACTATTTATTTTACCGATCTCGAAATGATGAAAGGCAAAGTAGATCGCGGCGGCATTTGCATTTTATCCTTTCAGGGTCGATAAAATGAAAACCAGTTGAAAGCCGGGCTTGATATAAACGACTTACCTTCCCTCAAGATTGCTGGCCTTGTGCCAAAATTTGAAACCAATATTATTACTATGTTTAATGATGATAATGAGTATGAGAATAATAATGATAATGATAATAATAATAATAATAATAATAATAATAATAATAATAATAATAATAATAATAATAATAATAATAATAATAAAAATAATAATTATTATTATTATGATAATTATATTCAGTTTATTTCCAATACTATAATGAAACACGTGCAATTTTCGAGCATTTATTTCAATATATATGTGTGTGTGTGTGTATGTATACACGAGTAAGCACATAAATGCAGAACAAGGGGGAAAATATCGTACTTGAATACCGAAGGTAGAGTAATATGCTGCTTAGACTTTCACGTTCCCAACGAACGGGAATGTGAAATTCTGAGAAGAACATTTTTGCGATATTTTCGTAGCTTAAAAAAAAAAGTATATTACTCTGCGCGCAGACGTGACTGTATTGTAAGAAGATTGCTTCACAAACAGATTGTTTGGGGTTCAGTCCCAGTGTGTAACACCCTGGGCAAATGTCTCCAACTCTGGTCTCGGGCCAGCCAAATCCTTGTGAGTGGATTTGGTAGATGGAGTCTGAATAAAGCCCATCGTATATATGTATGTATATATATATATATATATATATATATATATATATAGTTGGCGTTTACAAAAAAAAAACAACAAAACGATGACAGGTGTGTAAACAACAAGCATTTGTATTAGTTTAACGCTCGGGAAGATGAGAAAGTCTTTTACCTTTCCAGCCTT
>NC_068986.1:98652302-98660030 GCF_001194135.2 Octopus bimaculoides | reverse complement strand
ATATATATATATATATATATATATATATATATATATATATATATATACATACACACACATATATGTATATATGCGCAGGTAAATGTATAGATGCATGTATGTATATAAAGACATGTACATACTTATATGTAAATATATATATATATATTTATGTATGTATGTATGTATGTATGTATGTATGTATCTATCTATCTATCTATCTATCTATCTATCTATCTACACAATATATATGACTTGCAATGCTATAAAAAATAAATCAATAACGTTATATGAGAGTGTATGGCTCTAGCTAAGTTCTAGCTTGATTTAGGAATTATAATTTGGTCGATGCAGTTGTTTCACTTTTGGAAGATATATGTCAGATATGGTTGGAAAATACATGGTTATCGATACTCTGTTACACACACTCATACACACATGTATGTATACATGTATGTATGTATGTATGTATGTATGTGTATATGTATGTATGTATGTATGTATAAGTAAGGAAAATGCACACACTTTACATAGTTTCAATATCGTTGTTATATAAATATATATATTTGTCACTAAGAATGATGTTTCTGCAGAGTGGCATTTTCATATTTGACAATTTCTTTCGAATTCATAATCCTTCTTATAAACTCATAGATACGTGCAAACAAGCACGTGCGCATATATATTGACATACACACATAACACTACTCTGACAAATACTCCCATATCTAGATTATGTAGCTACATAGACACACACACACACACACACGCACACACACACGCACACACACGCACACACACACGCACACACACACGCACACACACGCACGCACGCACACACACACATATGCGCGCACACCCACATACATGCATTGAATGATAGGACATGTTCGTATACATATATTGATATACACACGCAAGATCATACCTACAAGTACATAGAAATATGTACGAAAACTTCATAGCGTAACACAGACTATTATAATAAAATAATGATATGCTGATGTAACAGAGGCAAGCTGAGGAAATGATATAAAGCTATAAGAACACTAAACAGATATAAATGATATAAAGCCATAAGAACACAAGCAGATATTCAGCATAAAAAAAAAAGAAAAATCTTTAGAAACATGTATGACTGTATGTGGACTAGACGAATAGATTGCGGGGAAGAGATGTCAAGATTGATAAGAATGGAAAAGCGATTGCTAGATAGACAAAAGTATACGTGGATGGTTAAGACGTTCTCATGATATTGGCATTGATTTTTATGTCTGTATCTAAAATGTTTCAAAATTCGAGTGATTTGAGTATTAATCCCATCACACTTTCAGTTTCCTGATGTTTAGGTCATTTGATTTCGGACCTCTCACGCTTGGTTTCCTATCATTCGACCTTATGACGGACACCCATACATATATATACAAAATCATATACATTTACACACAATCACGCACTCACACACACACATATATACACACACACACACACGCACGCACATTCATTTAGTAATGAGATAGACACACCTTTGTTAATACATATAGGAAATATTCATTTATTCGAACTTCAGGTTTCTCTCTGGCAGCGCAGGACCTATTAATCATATCTAGTATAAGTGATTGCCAGCGTGAACTTATTACCTATTATACTTCAAAAGTTGTAAGTTCCGGTTTGTCGAATAATATATACTCTACAATGCAATGTCGTATCCGTCACAAAATAGATACGAGTATTTCTAACAATCTCAATGACTGATTATTAAAGCTTGTTTTCGTTCTTTAGGGAAAATTTAGAAATACAAGAAACTACCAAATGTTATTCTTAGGTCTCTGAAGGATTACATTTTGTAATGGAGGAAACGTAATAAGTGTTTCACGTTTATTTTCATTTATTTTATGTAGGAAGATTAACTTGGAATGTAGAAAATTTCACTTCACTATAACTTTTTCAATAATTAAAAGAATCATTGGTATCGATCTATTTATTGATTCAGTGTGTACAAATTTGGTGAGTTGTTGCAATATTAGAAATCAATTTTTTGTAATTATATAGCAAGTTGGCAGAACCGGTAAAGGAACAAAACATTTCACAACATATATTTATCGGCCAGTACATTCCAAGTTCAAAACCTATTAGTTTCAGTTGTCATACATCTCATTGTCTAGAAAATGTGTCTCAGCCGTAAACTTGTGTTGATATAATGGATTACGTCCACCAACAATACACACACAAATACATACATACATATATATATAAATTTAAATTGTGGACAACGTACACTATCCCTATCTTCTGACCTAACAAATACTCTATCTAGATACAATCGGATGACCTATAGTGTGATTGCTCCATGCCCATACTGGCACATGAGGGAAATTCAGTGGACAATTCAGTGGACAATTCAGTGGACAATTGGAAGTCTCTGAGGTTTTTGCATTCACTTCTTCTGTGTACTAGAGCCATATAGTCCTTCTATGCTTCCAAAATTGCATTCCAGTCTCCTACTAAACTGTGAGACGTTTCCAGGGAAGTTTTTAGATAGCTGAAGAATCCTGGCATTCCAGCTCCTGTCGGGACTAGTCAGCCGGCCGCCCGGGTCCAAGAAGATTGCCTTTACTTCGAGATCTATGGATTATCGGAATGGCACTGCTAACCCGCCGACCGCTCCCGACAGACCACACGATGAGAATATTCATAGTCATCAAAAATGGGCACTAATATTTGCGCATTAGAAAACCTTGTCTTGCTAATTGCAGCCACATCTAAATCGAGCAACCTGTGGTCATTTAGCGACTGACTTTACTTCCAAGCTGATCCTAGACCACGAACGTTCACACATTCTATTCTGACAACGACCATGTTTATCAGAGAAACAAAATGGAAGAAGGTCGGCTGATTCAGCTGCCCCGTCTGACATTAACGTTAATGAAGGGCCTTCCTAAAGTCCTGTTATCTGGCTTTAGCCTAAAAGGCCAATGTCCTTTTGGCAATTTTTAAGAGTTCTAGGTAAATGTTTGCGTCTGCTATTATCAGCTGTCTGTCATAAGGAATTTTCGCCAGAAATTCGTCGAACCCTGCTCCTTTTGTGTTAATGTTTGTGTTTTCTCTTACTTCCTGCATCAGCTCGCTGTTGCTCTTGCGAATGACTGTGAAGTTGATGAGGCGTTCGAGTTCTGTAGTCACCCTGTTTAGGTTGTTCTTGTGGATGTTGTTTCTCTTCGTGTATTTGCTTCGGTTTTGGTGCTTTTTGTAGTTATGGTTGTGGTTGAATGAGCGTGCATTGCTTTTGTAGTTGGGATTTGGTGGGTGTGTCGGTGTTGTTAGTGTAGCTGATGGATTAGGTGAATTTTCCTCGTCTTATCTTTTCACTTAGGATGGCCTTTTTTGGAATTATCCTTTTGCTTTTCCCCAACACAAGTCCATCTAGGGGGATTCAGTTTCTCCTCGTCGCATGATAAAGCTTCTGAATCGCATGTGTCGGGAGTATATGGTGTATTTATGTCGCCCGCCTGTAGGAATGGTCGGGCGTTGCTTGTTTCCACCGCTACAGTTGTTGGTGCCATTGTGGTAGTGGAATCCTGCTGTTGCTTTAATGTCTGTTGCTACATTGATTGTTGTTGCAACTTTTGGTCTTCTTGTGGTGGTGTTGGTAGCAGAGCCACCGTTCCTCGAGCTGCATTCTGTTAATTTTCTGGGCAGCCGACCTTCAAATGGGTGTTAGACTTACAAGTGTAGTACTTTTGCTTTCTGCCTTCCACCATGACGTGGAGTTGTGCTTTGTTGGGCAGTTCGATATGGTCGGGAACGAAAATCTCTGACCAGATTCCGGACCAGTTCTCCTTCCGTTACTTTTTAATTTCTAGAAGCGAATCCGGGCCTTCGAATACAGCGCACGCAACCAACCACCAAATGTCTAATTCTAGTAGCACATCTGGTGTTTTAACATCTAGTCTTTTAACCCGCCGTCCAAGGTATGTGCGAAGGAGAAGAAGATCCTCGTGTTTGCACTAGGCCATTGAGTGTTTATGGGCCAGAGCCTCACTTCCACAGAATCATATAGCCTCTCTCGTGTGAGGAAATCAATGTCAATCCAAATGCCCTTCAAGCATTTTTCTACTTGGAAATTGGCGCATCGAAGATTTTCCACGTCTTTAGCGACACACATCCGTGTACGATGGTCCTTCTGGCCGTCTTCTCCATCAAATCTGAAAGGATAGCAAGCTTCATTTTCCTATCCCCTCCATTGCGGAGATTTTCAGCTTCACTCAGTTACGCATGTTTTCCTTCCAGGGAGATTTGCTCCTGCAATTTTGTTACTCCTGCAAAAGAGTAGATTTTATCGCAACTCTTATTGCTGGCGTGGATTACATCGTTTTTGCTGTTGGTGTTGTTCCTGTCGTTGTTGGTGTTAGTCGGAGCCAAAGCCACTCTATTGTTTGTGGTGATGTTCATATCGTTGACCGAAGTAGCCAAGCTGCATGCTAACGGGGGAAAAATATTTATATCATAGTTATATCAAAGTGGTCGCTCCCCCGCAGTGGGCGTTGAAACAATCCAGGTGCCTAAGGGAGTGATGGGGAGCGGTAGCGAAAAAGAAGGCGTTGGGAGGAAGGCAGTGAATTGGGTGACGCTATGAATTTATTATAATATTATTATAGTATTGCATACAAAATATATACTTTTATATTAAATATCAAATAATTCGTAGCATATATAAATTAGTAAAATATAAAATATTCATTTATATATAAAAACAGAGGTGGGGGTGCTTAGGGTATTATGTGGCAATGGGGGGTGGGTGGCTCAAAAAGTTTGAGAAACCCTCATTTATATCATAGCTTATTTTGTTTCTCTTGTCAAAGCTTTACTGTTGTTCTTGCTGCTGTTGCTGCTGCTGTTTTGTTGTTGCTGTTCGTAGTGGTAGTGACAGAGATGATGATGGCGACGATGTTGGAGCTGTTGTTGATGTTGCTGTTTGTGATTGGGGTGGCCATGGACGACAAAAGGAGAGTGTTGATACAGAAGGACAAAGAAACGAGAGATTAAGTTACCAACTGTAGACCTATTACATGTTTATCACTACTCTGGAAGATTACCAGAAGTGGATATTAACCAGGTGACAGAGCTACTGTTTCGATCGAGTCTTTGTATATATACTTGGAGTATTTTTATTAAGAACTTGAGAAGCTAGAAATGATATTTTCACTTGACTCTTTATATTTGTTAACGGTTTTTCCAATATTTTATTTTTCTAATTATTTTTGGAAAACCACTGGTATTATGCAATTAAAATGAAATTCATCGTTTCCCCTTTTGAACTTGACCATGTGAGGAGTCGTTAGTTACCTGTTGGCCGGATGCCCCTCTAGTGAGCATTGAGAGTATTTGTTATAAAGTGTTTCTTTTTCTCTTTGGTATATTATGAAAATCCGATTTGATTTTATCTTTCCTCTCCTAAATATTTCAGATATTTTGTCTCTGAATATGTTTCATCACAGCAATTAATTTGAAGTCTACACTTACTTGTTCCCTAATATAAAGGGATAACAGTTTTGTAATATCTTCAAAATTACTTATCAATTTCCATTGATTAGTTAAATATTTGACATTTACACCCGCGCTCAATATACACACATATACACAAGATTATCAATCTACATACGACAAAGCATAAACGCACAAAATCACACTTATATCTAAGTTTAAAGTGATAATTTTCTTCCACATTAAGTGAAAAATCTTGTTTTTTTTTATTAAGAACTTGCGAAGCTAGAAATATAATCCAGAATCCTTATCCTGTACCGGATCGATCTCCAAATCTAATCAGTTCGTACAAGTCAGGAGGCCAAATATCACTGAAAGTTTCATTTGAATCAATTCAGCGGTTCTTGAGATTTCTTGTCCATGGTCGAACAAACAAACGAACACGACTGAAACAATACCTCCGTCTTCGCTAAGGCGGATGTAATAATACGAAGAAGAAAAGGAAGGAGAAGAAAAAGGAGGAGGAGAAGCAGAAGAAGAAGAAGAAGAAGAAGAAGAAGAAGAAGAAGAAGAAGAAGAAGAAGAAGAAGCGTATGTAGAGTATATATTAAGCAACAACAGTCTGTTGGCTTTCAGAGTTAAAATAGTAGCTTTCTGATACGCAAAGTATATATGTTGGGGAAATATTAATATAAAGTGTAGTAGCTTCAAAGCTAGAGCTAACGATTTTAAAAATGTCTGTATGTCTTTCTTTCAAATTGCATACAATTACAGCTATTTTGTATTTCATATTTTCATGAAAACCAATGCAATCTTTTGTTACAGTACAGTTTAGGACTTCCCTTTTTAACGCTTCAGAACTACCATTATAGAAGTTCGCCACCCAGAGAACAGGATGCATACGACTTCAGACTGCAGGTGCACTGAGATAACAAATTTTGGATATCTCTATATTTGAGACTTTGTTGTAAATCCTGGTCATATTAGTAGGCAGGTTTTGGATAAAAATGTAGATGAATTTGATTTCAGTTTTAGTGAAGAATTTGTGGTAATAATGGCCATGATATTTGCATAGAAGATACAGGAAGTCTTCGCCTATATTGTAAGACACATCTCAACTTTGTGGGCAAAGTGAACCATATAATATTTGCTTCTATTTTTCTTTTCCATTTTGTATTGTTATGACGCAGGATATATTCTACTTTATTTCAACTTTTCTTCCTTATGAACGCTCTAACACATTCTTAAGTGGTTGGTTTTTCGTCTGAAGTTATAGTTTACTTTTGTAGCTAAAATTGTTGACAAAATCTTTTAAAGCTATGGCCGGCGTATGATTAGAATATGTGATAATGCAATGTAGGTTTTCATTATATTTTCTGTAAGGGTGTTACTTCGTTGTCTTTACGTCCCAAGTCATAGAAAGTTTATAACACATAATACGCTTAATGCAAAACTTTAAAATAAATGCTTTGAAAGTTTAAAAAAAGATCAGATTATAATATAAAATTCATCACCAGTGAATCCTATGAATTTTCTTTTCTCGTAGATGTTTCATCTCACAATTTTTACATTCTCCTTTTTACCATTTATGCATTTTAAATTAATGCTTAGTGAAATAGGTTTTTCTTCAAATAGTATTTATGAGAGTGCTATTTTATTTTCGGTTAAAGGCTCTGTGTATATATAAAGAGTACTTAGCAATTTACGACCGGTATAAATATGATTGGGTGTAAGAAAGAAAAAAAAAAGATACAGAATATAAGCGATTTAGAGACTAAGTAATTTTTATCTGTTGGTAAAAATCTTTATTCACATTGACGCTAGTAGCTCTACGATTACAAAGCTCAAACAATAAGAAATTTTATGAGCTGGCAAAAAATTTTTAAACCAATAGATTAAGGATCGGCAGAAAGAACATGACAAGAATGGGTTGAACGTGAATCTGCATGGCATATAATGATCGTGGTTACAAAATTAAAACATTTTAAATGTACACTGATGGGGTGATGCAATTTTAAGCACTATGATTTTCTTATTGATGTGTATGCAAATAATACAAACGAATTAGTGTTGGTATGATATATATATACACACACGTACACATATTTATATGCATATAAATACATAAATACATATATACATGTATATATATATGTATATACACACACACATACACACATATATATGTGTATATATATATATATATATATATATATACATACATATATATATATATATATATATATATATATATATATATATATA
>NC_068986.1:98643243-98651613 GCF_001194135.2 Octopus bimaculoides | reverse complement strand
TATATATATGGGAGAATATACGAAAAAACAACAACAAACGAGGACAGGTGGTGTAAATAACAAAAGGATGTATTAGTATGACGCTCGGGAATACGGAAAGTCTTTGACGTTTCGAGCTACGCTCTTCAACAGAAAGAATACGGAGACAAGGAGAAAAACACGGAGAAAAATATATATATATTAGCAACGTTAGTAGAGTGGCAGAACATACAGCATAAATTTGGAAAAGCCAGCAGGAGACAGAAATATGACACTACATCCTTTCATACTCAAGAAGGCAGATACACATACTTATTTGTACACATTCACAACTACTCACATGAGTGTATTATAAAAAGAAGGAGAGGAAAGAAAGAGACAACTATAGACAGTTGAAGACCAGACGACTTCAGCACCAATAACCTTGACAACAACTCCAGCAATGCTATCTCTGAAATCTCAATAAAATCTCCAGGCAATAGTAATCCTTTTTATTATAGGCACAATGCCTGAAATTTTGTGGGTGGGAATTAGACAGAAATCCCCTGGTAATTATTTTATCGACTTCAAAAAGATGAAAGGCAAAAGCCAACCTCAGCGGAATTTGTACTAACACGTAAAAACAGACGGAATTCCGCTAAGTATCGTGTCCCGAGTGTTAACGAATTTGCCAGCTCAACGCCTCGACAACAACAGTAATAGTATCTATAGCAAGAATAGCTGTCCTAGTACTAGCACTCCTGTTTTAAATCAATGTCAAGAAAGCCGGTGTTTAGCAAATTGCCAAATTTATGGAATGAGCTTCAAATAATCTATCGCAGGAACATTTAGGATAATGAATGCAGCTTATGGTAGAAAGTTTAAATATATTTCGAATAAAAATGACGTGTTCTTTATATCTAATGTCAGATAGAATGGTAAAACATGATAAGCTGAAGGTCGATGTGAAGCATATTATCAATATTGCATATATTTCGTAAAATCTATTTTACTCATTCTCAAATTTAATGGACATAAGCCGACCCAAGAAATCTCTAGGGGGACCTTTTTATTGATGTACGCGAAGGGACCCGGAACGAAGGGTCGAAAGATGTGCTGTGCTCAATAAAATCTATTACACATTCCATCACCTATTTTATTAAGACTATATATATATATATATATATATATATATATATTTAAACGCGCGCGCACACACACATATATATATAGAAAGAGATATAGATAGACACAAACATACATATCTGTAAGTATGCATGTGTCTACTATCAGAGATCCCCGGCCTTGCTAGGGTTTATTTTAACCTAAAATAAATATAATCATATGCATAAACTATATTTTGGCAAAATTGCTTTAATAAGATGTTGGCAGTTTTAATTTCACTTGGGAATGTTGATTTACTCTGAATGATTACATCCTTGTAATTCAGATGATTGCATTTAATGAATTTCAGCAAAGTGTGTAATGATATAAACAAATATTGGACATAAACAATATTTAACTCTGATAGTTTTTTTACATTGGAAGCTATGAACGTTATTAAAGAAGCGTACTTTATACACACGCGCGCACACACATTTATACACGCACACATTTATACACACACATATACATATTTATAAATATATATTTATAGTATATACGATACTAGAATATATACCTATCTATACATGTGTGTGTGCGTGTGGGCGTTTGTGTGCGTGTGTGTATAAATGCGTACATATACGCACACAAACACACTCATATGTATATAGATGCAGGTATGTTCTTTTCGTTTACTCGTTTATTGCTTGCTCTCATTAGGTCATGGCCATATGGAGGAACCAATTTCCAGGTTTCTTTATTAGCTCTATTAATTCTTTTATAAATGACAGTTGTTCTTTAGATGTGTTTTGTAATAGCATAACTCTTGTAAATGGTACTTTGCATACTTGGCTGAGCTAATATTCTAGATAAATAATTGTTATCATTTATAGATAGTCGTAAATTTCTAGGGCGCATATGTTGGTTTCTTTTCTGTCCTTCCTTTTCAGAAACCCTATAAGGTATACTAAATCCCTATCTATAAAGGCAGTACCGTCAGATGCTAACATTTCTTTCTTCAAGTTCTCATATCGATAAACTATACAACAAAATTTAAGATCTTCCAATCATTTACCTGCATCCCAGAACTGAATACAAAGCTTGACTACAGTTCCTGACATCCTGAAAAGCTGCGTAGAAATGTTCCATCCTTATAGCTTAGACCAGCTTCCTTCAAAATGTTGCAATCTTTTGACTCGGCACTGTTTTAAAGTTAGCCACTCATTCGACTAAGCAGATTCAAGCTACACATCCTAAATCAGTGGAAGATGTACTGCGGCTTACATTTTATATGTTAATGCTGATCTAGTCAAAAGTAGTATTAAATTCATAAAGCAGCTGGCTTTGCTTCGGATATGTACCATTGACGGAAGCGTATTACCGTGTCTTGTGTACAGAACAAATCTGTGAAATATTCCTTATGTGAACAAAATATGATGTCAATTAAAAAATGAAATCGATGAAAGTGTAATTTTTTTCCCATTTTTTCTAATGTTAACAATAGGAATGACATTTTCAAATCTAACAATGTGAAAAGTGTCGACATTGAATGGAAAATTAGTTTAAGGCAACAAAATAGTTTTAATTAAGAGTTGATTAAAATGAGATTTTCCAATAATTTATTAGGTGAAATTCAGTGTAACATTTCATATTATTATAGAAAAGAAAACAAAAGGAAACTTTAAATATTTGACAGTTGAGAAAACAATTAAAATATTAAGTCAATAGAAGATGTGAATTAATAACACCTGACTTCAATTCTTTCCTTTTTTTGCTTTGAGATAAAAACCATGTAGTTAAAAAATTTCGCTTCACAACCACACGGTCCCAAGTTCAATTACACACCAGTGAAAGTACTCTACATATTAATGCAGTGTTTATTGCTTCTATATTTTGTATTGTTGTTTAGCCCCGAACGAGCAGATAGACGGCTAAACACTTTCCAGCTTTCACCATCCTGTTTATATATATATATATATATATATATATATGTAGATCTATGTTATCTATGTAGGTGCAGTATGCCTCAATAGTGGAGATAGGAGTTTGCTTTACCACCGTAAGGGTCATGAGTTCGATTGCACTCCGTGGTATTTTTGGAAAATGTCATTTTCTATAGCCACGAGTCCACCTGTACGATTTGTGTGAAAATGGGTTATTGAAGACTATAGAAGCCTGTTGGGTAGATTGAATCTGCGTACAAAAGGTATATCAGTAGCAGGAGCAGCAACAGCAACAGCTGCAAGATTAGTTCCATCAGTACAAGGAGCACCACGACTACAAACAACGGTACCAGCACGGCCAGTATCAGCAGCACCACTACCACCACAACTACCAGAACAACAATAACAGAAAACTTTAGCGCATCCATTATTACCGCCATCACTCTCAGGACTATTGGGATCGGTGAACCAGAAACAGCAAAGATATCAACGGTTAGAGTAGAATCAGTAACAGCAGATGAAAATCCCTAGACCACAAAGAAAACCATAGACGTGTTTTCCAGTCTTCGAAAAGAAAAGGAAAACTTTTAGGTGTATCTTTCCAACACTAACGGTAACGCTATACATGCGTCAACCAGGCACATGTCTCTTGTCCTAATTTCTCGTGACATATATAGAAGGAACAACAAAATGGAGCATTGCAATCCAACGTCATCTAACATGAAAACAAACAAAACGAACAGCCCATGACCATCACCTCATCACTTAGTAGGCCACAAAAGTGCATTTAAAACAGTCAGTAACCAAAGCAACCATGAAGACATCATGAACAATGAAAGAAAGGCGAGCAAAAATGTACGAACGAACATAACCTGCAGCAAGAAGAACAACTCAGCCAGAAGAACACATCAATAACCGGAAACACATCAAAAGCAAAAATAAATTCCACAAGAATAGGATTAACACAACAACAACAACGACAACAACAACAGCCACTATATAAAGACATGTTCCTAAATTTCACCATTCTTCGAATGGAAAGCCGTGAGTTGATGAATCGCGCAAAATAAAACTAGTATAAATACATAAAGAGGGAATCAACGATCTCTAAGTTATACGTGACAGAATTCAGAAGTATATAAATATTTGTTGTTGAGGTTCCCGCATGTGTGAGGCCTTTTAAACTGCAGGGGACGTTTGGTTAAACCCCAAGCCTGGTTGTCTGCGTTCGATTGATATATTTATGCAAATATCTACTTAAATTACGCTCAACATCTGACGTCTGAAAGTCGGTAGAAATAAATCCGATTGTTCCGCGATCGGCTTAGAGATAACGTCGCTTGCTTAACAGTTTAAATCATCATATATATTTTAGGACCAGGATTTCTGAAACAAATGCACTTATGCCTAATTTCGATTGCTAAGAAGTGTACGCATCTTTACATCGGATCTCTGTAAATGCGTGGTTATACTGTTTCAGAAAGTCATGATCCCGAGATACTGACGATCTTTATGTATCCATATAACTACTTCTTGGTCCAGGGTGTGATCTGTAGGTCCTGAGATGGTTTATGTATTCATTGAAACATAACTAGGAGACATTGGTACTTTATAAGTGAGTCAATTAAGATTGAGTATAGGCGAACGATGTTGGCAATTTGAAATGATATAAAAGTGTTTCTAGTATTAGAGCAGAAACAGTTTATATTACATAATGGCTACTTATCGATCCTGGAATTAGTAGAAATTAAAAAGGGGACAGAAAATTCATCGGGTAATAGTTATAAATCTGAACTTAATGTAAGTGAAGAGACCTAAAGAAGTCATGAGATGGACAAAGAGGAAAAATTGGAAATGAGATATGGTGGTTGGATTGATAACGAAAACGAGTTCTTCGGGGAACATAATAGAGCAAAATAGTAACACAGACTTGCCACACAGAACAGATGCAAAAAGGGTGGTAAAGAAAGAATGAATTCGACAATATTGTGGAATATGTACTACTTACATTCTTCTTGCATTTAAATAAACTATAGAATACTATAGTAGAAATAATAGCAAACAGATATTGGCTAGAAGGTGAACCGAGAACAGACAGATGAATATCAGGGTAGAAAAAACGGATAGAAGATAGCATCAAGAGCTTGAGATGGAAAGTGACAGCTTTTTAAGCTTCTTAAAGAAAGTGCTCTAAGGAAAGAAAGAATCATTAAGATATTAAAAGGAAAAATGTAATGCTAAAAAAGAGAACGAATAAATATTATAACTGAAGAACTGAAGCAAAGGCAGCTAAGTTAAATATGAGACTAGCATTTCAAAATAATCAATAAAGATTGTATGTAAAATTGAAGGAGTAGAAAGATATAGCGACAGAATACCAGATGCAGAACAAAGCAGAGATTTCGAGTATAATGTGGAGCACGAAACGGGAGGCTGGCTTGATAGAAGTATAAAACGAGAAAGATATAATAACTGTGCAATATACGAAACACTTCAGAAATCGGTCCGAGTTTCAAATTAGTCGGCTGCGTGAACCTCGGCTCGGATGGACAAAAACGGTTCCAGCTGAAGAACATTGAAAGACATAGGCAAGGGTTGGATTAGTTATTATATCAAAGTCAATGAGTGAAAGTATTCAAAACTGGCTGATAAAAGGTTAGATTACCAGAAGTGGATATTAACCAGGTGACAGAGCTACTGTTTCGATCGAGCCTGTGCATATATACTTGGAGTTTTTTTTAATTAAGAACTTGGGAAGCTAGAAATGATATTTTCACTTGACTCTTTATACTTGTTAACGGTTTATCCAATATTTTATTTTTCTAATTATTTTTGGCAAATCATTGGTATTATGCATTTAAAATGAAATTGACCCTTTCCCCTTTTGAACTTGACCATGTGAGGAGTCGTTAGTTACCTGTTAGCTGGATGCCTCTCTAGTGAGCATTGAGTATAAATTTCCCCTGATTAGTTAAATATTTGACATTTACACACGCGCTCAATATACACACATATACACAACATTATCAATCTACATATGACAAAGCATAAACGCACAAAATCACACTCATATCTATGTTTAAAGCGATAATTTTCTTCCACATTACGTGAAAAATCTTGTTTTACGCACACACCTACCCGTCTTCCTATGTATTGCGTGTTACACTTATAAGTCATACACTTTACCAGATTTTTTGTCTCTTGCATAGTTATCTGACACATGCAATAAATGCAATGAAAGTATCAAATATTTATTACGATTTTATTATTATTCGTTAAATAAGGCAACGAGCTAGTAGAATCGTTAGCACGTCGGGTGAAATGCTTAGCGGCATTTCATTTATTTTCATGTTCTGAGCTCAAATTCCGCTGCGGTGGACTTAACTTTTCATCCTTTCAGGATCAATAACATAAAGACCAACTGAAGACTGAGGTTGACGTAATCGACTTAGCCACTCTCACAGACTTTCCAGAACCGAAGTGGTTTCATGGCAAATAAGTGGAAAGGTAAGCTACTATAAATCGGCACAAACTTTCCGGACAACCCAATACAATGTTGCCTATACTGTGGAATCCATTTATATTGTACAGTATTGTTATAGACACTCATAAAAAAAAACCTCCTATATGCTGTAAACTTGGTCTGTCTTGCTTGTAGATGCTCCCTGCTGAAGATTGATCTCCAACATATTGAAAAGCCTTGCCTCGGGAATTTTCAGATTCATATCGGCAAGTGATTCTTTATATATATATTTTATGTCATTAGCTTGTTTCAAGAATAATTATATAATTACAGATCGTGAGCTAAGAGAAATTATTGATGTTAGTCAATGAGGTGAATTTGGATAATTTTGGTAGGCGGTGACAAATTGAACGCAGTCGCAATTAAATCTTCAACGAATTGAGATTTGTTCATTAAAGAAAGAATGAAAAAGAAAACCAAACAAAAATAAAACTAGCGGCAATTGTTCGTGATTCTGAAAGATCGGGGAAGATGATTTCTTGAAATGAAGAATTACTTTCACTGAAAATTTAATTTTTACACTTCGAATCTGATCTTTGTGAACAGACAAGTTGACAGATTTCATGAAATGGAGAATTAATTTCAGAGAAAATTTAATCTTTATGTTTAAAATCCGATCTTCCAGAACAGAAATTTGACAGCTTCAGGCATATTTCGTTCTCTTTTAACATCATCAGCAAAGCAAAATTGTTCATGCCCATTGATGGAGCTCAGTTGTGAAGACTATAATGAACTAAGACATTTGATGATGTTGTCATAATTATGCATGGAATGAGCGCAGTCGAATGTCTGATACCAGTGGAAAATGTAAATGATTGTAATGCAGTTATAAATATATGACTTTTACGAACCTAGAATCAAAATGCATGGACATGGTAAACATGTAAATTAAATCAGTCACAAGATTTGAGGTTACATTCAAATAAGTGAAGTAATATTTTTCCTACGACCTGCACGCTATACTCAGACATAAGTCATTGCTATAAATGGATAAACATTAAAGACAATCAATAATTATGCAGTATCATGTGAAACGTTATATTACGGGTAGACTTTAACTGATACGTTTTTTTATAACTGACACATACTTATTTCTTTACTACTCACAAGGGGCTACACACTGAGGGGACAAACAAGGACAGACAAACAAATTAAGTCGATTATATCGACCCCAGTGCCTAACTAGTATTTATTTAATCGACCCCGAAAGGATAAAAGGCAAAGTTGACTTTGGCGGAATTTGAACTCAGAACGTAGCGGTAGACGAAATACTGCTAAGCATTTCGCCCGGCGTGCTAACGTTTCTGCCAGCCCGCCACCTTAAACATATTTATTTCTATTGGCATCTCAATATAGGTGTGAAACAGATAAACATACGCATTTATACACACATATGTACATATATATGCACATGCACACACACACATGTGTGTGTGTGTGTGTGTGCATCTATCTATCTATCTATCTATCTGGCTCTCTGCTTAATCACACACACACGCGCGCACGTATGTATATGATGGCTACAACTCAATTTCATATGATGCCATCACTTATTTGTCCTCTCATTAACAGTACGAATTTATTCATAAACTGCAATTTCTGTCCATACACAAAAATGTTTGGATCACTGTAGGCTTTACCTGGTGTAAGTTGGTACACTAAGTCTGTTTTGGAGACTGATTTTAAGTGACGTGCAAATGATATCAACAAAAACCATAACAAAATACGATGCGAGTTGGTGCTAATATATCCCTTTGCTTAATACCGATAATAACCAAAATTAGATCAGATAGCCACATTTACACATGCTTTCATTTCATCATGGAAACGACTGATCACAGT
>NC_068986.1:98640815-98643233 GCF_001194135.2 Octopus bimaculoides | reverse complement strand
TATTTGTCCTCTCATTAACAGTACGAATTTATTCATAAACTGCAATTTCTGTCCATACACAAAAATGTTTGGATCACTGTAGGCTTTACCTGGTGTAAGTTGGTACACTAAGTCTGTTTTGGAGACTGATTTTAAGTGACGTGCAAATGATATCAACAAAAACCATAACAAAATACGATGCGAGTTGGTGCTAATATATCCCTTTGCTTAATACCGATAATAACCAAAATTAGATCAGATAGCCACATTTACACATGCTTTCATTTCATCATGGAAACGACTGATCACAGTGTCAAACTTGTCGGGACATCCATTCCCGTCATTTTTGAAACCTCACTGAAGCTCATGGAAGACCCGATCAGCGATGTTGCTGAAGAGTCTGTTCAGTTTGACCTTACACAACACCTTACCTAAAACAGGGAGAAAACATATTCCATGTTAACCTTCACAGTCTTCCATCCTCACCTTGCCTTTATAGGGAAACACTTTGAGGGCATCTTGTAAATCATTTGAGACACACTCTCTTCAATATTTTTGAGCTCTTTGTTTCGCTGACCCCACACTCTATCATCTCCAATGTACACCTTTCTTCCCAGCACACTCTAGCATACGTCAGTAACATACAGTCATCTCCAGCAGAACCAACTCCCGTTTTATGCATTCCTAACCTTCCCCAGCCAAGTCTCAGTCACATGAAACCTAGTCAATTCACGTCTTATCGGCAATGACTTCACACTTATAGATCGTGGAAACACCACACAAAGGGAATCAAGCTAAGTGTTGTCTGCTTCCGCAGAAGACAACAAATCATGATTGCACCTAAACGTTCACAAGTTTGAACATCATAGAATTGGAATCTCCAATACTGCTTGCAATGGTAGGTTTCAATTTCACTCGAAAATCTCCACTGTCCGATGCACATCACACCATAGCAAAAAAAAAAAAAAAAAAAAAAAAAAAATACGCCTTCTTCTTCAGATCCAGAAAATACTCCAGCTTCAACAATTACCAACCTACAATATCAAGTTATTTGAGGCCAACAATGTTGTACTGGTCCTACATATGGTCAGATGCTGCTGATGCACATACAAATATCACAGACGAGCACATACGAAATGACACCTATCGATACAAATCAATTGTGTAATAGTCATAAACTCTGTTACAAGCAAGACACTGGTCTGCATATGTGCTATCCTATCTTAGCCTCAGCTTCTCAGAGCTGGTTAATCTTTTTTCACCTCCATTAAAGTACTCATAACTGTTTGATTTTTCTTCTTATCACCTATATTTTGTTATCGTTTCCACTCTAACCACTTTTTCTTCCACAGAGCCTTCCCTGCAATTTTCATCGCTGCAGCAGTTAACTTATAGTTGTTCAAATTACATATCAACTAAGTTTATTTCTCCATTCTTGGCCGGCCTGCAGAGACCAAAGGCACGTCATCGTCATTGAACAAGATAATTAAAAAACAAAACAAAACAACAGACGGATATTTTGTCCGTAATTCAACCGATTTCGAAAATTCTTCCGCTCTTGTGATCTGACTTTATATAATTGGTATCGAAATGTCCATGGCAATATATACCAGTAGTATTTGTATTCCTTCATAGTCAAAGGATAAAGCAAACACACTCTAGCCCAAGTTGAAAATGAATTAAAACCATAATGACGTTAACCTTATGACCGTACAGCCAACTTTTGAACTTAGATATAATAGATTTACCTTCCTATTTCTATTTGATGTCAGTGTTTAACCTTTAACCTTTACATCTTAAGAGTAGTCGGTTTGGCTTACTTATATATCAACTCAATGGATATTCGCCAGTAAAGAATTTGAAAAAGAAGAAAAGAAAAAAATGAACTTTATTACAACATTATAACAAAATTATCCATTTCCGTTATCTTTCAAGTCTTTCACTCTTTTCTATGGCTAAGATTATTCCTGATTTATCTGTTATTTAGTAAGTTTGAGATGTATTATATAGGTTTTTATTTGGAATCAACTTAAGTTTGAATGATTCTGATGAATTAGCATTTTCTTATGAACCACAATGCGAAAATATAATAGTCCGGCCAGTATAGAGTAAAACTGAATAAAGACATAATAGGGGAATAAATTGGTTTGTGCTATTTAACCCTAGGTAAGACGTGTTTGACAAGACTATTAGCAAAAGCTTTCCAGCCATGAAAACTTTATTTTCACGACTAGCGTAGCTACGTTGTGTAATGTGTCCTAATTTTCAAAGAAGGTACGCTGTTATTTATCAGTGTAGCATTCATTCCAGCTGTTTGCACTCTGAGTTAAAAGGGCGCCAAGATCAACTTTACCTGTCAACCTTTCAGAGACCATTAAAAATGCACAAAGCAATAATTTTGGAGTTGATTCCTCCTCCTCCTCCTCCTCCTCCTCCTCC
>NC_068986.1:98638432-98640728 GCF_001194135.2 Octopus bimaculoides | reverse complement strand
CCCTCTTCCTCCCTTCTTCCTCCCCTCCATTCCACCTCTTCCTCCCCTCCATTCCACCTCTTCGTCCCCTCTTCCTCCCCTCTACTCCTCCTCTTCCTCCTCCCTTCCTCCTCCCTTCCTCCTCCCTTTCTCCTCCTTTTGCTTCATCTTTCTTTCTCTGCCTCATTCTCTGGAACCAATCGTCTCTATTCAGACCCGAAGAAGAATAAACAGACATCGCTGGGGCAAAGTACCGCAAGCATGCTGTATGCGTCAACGACGCCCCTATACCGACTATTGGGAGTGAAGTGATCCACTGAGGTATGATTATGAGATGCATTTAGTTGCTTCTTCTTTCAGTTTGCATGACCATGCAATGTCGAGTGATATAGATTTTATTGTTTCAGTTAATTAAGAAAAAAGACTCCGGCCATGACTACCTTTGTAGACCTCTTTCTGATACATATGACACTTCCACAAATCGATGTTTCGCAGAGAAGAAAAAAGAGAAAAAAGAACGCGTAAGGAAACGATATTCACGACGTTTGACACTTTGGGAAAGAAATAATCGGTAGGGGCCTGAGATGGACAATAGAAAAACAGGAAGGAGCGAAGAAGAAGAGGTGTGGCGGAAGGGATTGGGTGGTCAGGTCATATTACTGTTTTGCTATGAGGGACAGCAAATCCAGAACAAGTTTTACGAAACAATTTCCACCAAATACAATATGTTGTCAATAAGCGAAGGAAGAACTGGGAGTACGGTAGCATTTTATGGATTTTAATTTTCATTTTGATTCTAAAATTCGAAAAAATATTCTGATCAGTGGGAAAGTAAATATTGAGAATAATAAGGGAGGTATAAACAATATCGAACTGAATACGAAAACTCAAATGGAAAGAAACGATGAAAATATAACCGTCGCGGAAAAGGAAACAACCTCGTTTAATCAAATAAATGACGTTGAACCGAGTAAAAATTCCGCTAGAAATAGAAATAATATAACGCTACTATATGAAAGTGTAAATAATAATAAATAATTTTGGGAAAACGAATATACAGAATAAGCTTCTGTTCTGTGAATGATAAATGCAAAACGAAAACTGTAATAAAGTTACGTAAGAACGAACTGAATACTTTTACATCGGTGCAACTTCATTATTTAAAAAAAAAATGGATTATAGGACAACTTTAACACGAAATAACTTTTAAAAAAGAAAATTTTGTCACAAACGTCCAGAGTAAACCGTGTTCTACGAGATAAATTCTACCAGTATTCGAAGTTTCAAACTTTAGTTCAAAACAATTACTTTAAAATATGTGATTGAGATGGAATAGATCCCAGAGTTGCAATTGCAACAGTTACTAACCGATGTATTGGAAACATGTGTAGGTCAATATTGAGCTGTATTTAAATCAAAATGTAAATTAAAATCCATGAAATGTTACTTCACCATATTCCTTATTGTTATCAATTTTAACAACTCCAGGAAACCTGTATGGCTATAGGTAATTTATTTGGAATAATCCAACGGAATATATCTCTGAATTATTATCTAAGTATTATAATAGAATTTATATAATAGCCGTTGATGTTGACACATTTTTGAGAACTTGACTGCGAGCAAAACGGTAAACGTTTGGAGAAATTCCTTATAACTTATCTATATTTTTATATATGTATATATATATATATATATATATATATAAGATTACAGAAGGAAAATGCACATACATTATATAACTTTAATATATTTTAAATACATTTTATATTGTGTTTCTCGACCGGTTTCACTTTCGCTAATCATGACATTAAAATTTATTTAAATACGTATTTTCTTAAAAGGAATTTTTTGTCTATGATTTGTTTGGAGTTTATGAATGAATGATTCAACAAGTAGAATAATCTAAGGGGAAGTAATTAGTGATCGTTATTATTGTGAACAGGGTAAATAATTGTTCATCTTTCGGGGTTGGTTGAGGAATTATTTATACGCAAATATTCAAAAACTAAAGTACTGGGGAGAAATATATACACTGATGGGTATGCAATCTTGAATTAAAATATGTATAGAGATCAAAGTTGGTTATGCGTGCATATTTAGACGTATTCTGTATTTTTCGATGAATAAACTTTCTTTATTTAAACATTCTTCTATAGAAATTGTATGTTTGCACTGCTAGAAGGGGAAAACTGAAATTTGGTTTGATGTTACTTGCACAACTCTCTATGTGTTCACTTAAAGGAATATATCTGCATTGCAGGAACCGGATCTGCTTTTTATGTAGAATGGTCTTCCGTCTCAATGTCATACTCGT
>NC_068986.1:98633110-98638422 GCF_001194135.2 Octopus bimaculoides | reverse complement strand
TATATATATACTCTTCTAGACAGAGACAGATAGATAATTAGATGTACATATTTCGTATTAGGATATAAGTATATAAGAGGGGGTGCTGCAAAGTTCCTGGGAGAGTGTCGTCGAAGGCCTGGCTGAAGGCCCAAACTTCCGAGTTCTTTCATAGGGCTTAGAGAATCGAAAGGACCGCTGCAATAACTGTGTGAATCTGAGAGGAGAATATGTTGAATAAATCATGATTAAGTAATCCTCCTGTATTTTCTTTTACCTAAAGCGAGGAACCTTCACCACCCCCTCGTAGTTATTGCTTAGTATGAGTATATAGTACCTTAGACTGCGTTATACAAAATCTATATTTTTAAAGATATTCAAATGTGATTTGAGGAAAACTTGACTGTTATTTGTGGTAGAACGAGTGACTACATAGTTGCTCAATCATTTTTGTTTTTTTCAGTCGATGTATTTTGACATTTACATAAACATGATATTCGTTTTTACAAACGTATCCTCTTTATTTAACTAATACGCTATAATTCACGCAAGCTATAAAACTACTTTCCAATAACAAGTTTATATCAATATAATATACATATGTTTGTTATTTTCATAGTCGATACAGCGCTTAGATCCTCCAGATGTTTATGTCAACAATACAACTGTGTTACGATTCTTAATAAAGAAAAACAGACAAAATGGAATTTCCGATATACTATTCATAAATAGTATACATACGATAGTTTGCATATGGAGTAAACCGTTTATTCACACACATGTACATACACATACTCATAAATAACCATACTTATATATGTGCATATGTGTTGTGTGTATGTATAATGTGTTTTTCTGTGTGTATATGCTTGTGTAAATTTGACAAGGAAATAACAACGCGTTGAGTAGGTGAAAACAAAGTATAGTTACTAGGATGGCGCCCAGGCAGTTGAAACAGAAATGTGTTTTATGTTTCGAGCTAAAACTCTTCGAAAAGACAGAAAGAGAAAAGTAGAACACAGGAAAGAATAAAAAATAAAAATAATTTTTTTTGAAATTATATAAAAAAACAAACAAAAAAAAACAATCACAGTAAAAATTATTGTTAACCTCAAGCCATGATGGAAATGAACGGAGTTTGGGTGGAAAGGGGGAAAGCTCTATGCTGATATAAGGCATAGGTGAGGTCACTGTACGCATGACTGTGTGCATTAGCGTGCGTACGTGTATGTGTTTGTCCATTTGTTTCTATTAGGTGAATGTATACATTGCTTAGATTTGTGTGTGTATACTGGTAGTTTTCTTCGGGGATGTATGCGTGTCTGTTTTAGTTTTAAGGCATGCGGTTTGAGTGCAGACTTGTATGTGACTGTTAAAGAAGCAATTATATATTTTATAGTTGTTGATGCTGTTTGTTTAATGCTTCGACCTAGTACACCTGATTGTACTCGTGTGCCCATATTATTTATGCATACATTATTTGCAAGTGTGTGCATGTACAGGTAGTTTCTTTGTGTCTGTTTTCATGAATATGTATATAGGTGATATAGAAAGTGCGTATGTCTCGGTGTATATGTTTCTGACATGATTGTATGCGTTAGTGAAGAGTTATTTAGATTTTGCGTGTTTATTGTGTATACTTGTCAATGCATATGCGTATGCTGGAGTTTTCTTTAGAGTTATTATAGGTGTTCTGGGCTGAGGAGTGGTACGGTGGCCGAGGAAATGTTGCATATCAGGGACGTTATCCTATGAAGAATGAAGATGTAAAGAGACATGCTATCTAAGGTGAATGAAAAACCGGAAAATGCCATGGAAATACAAAGAGTTGAAGAGGTGGAGGGTGTGGAATCATAGATGTAGGAGGTACGGCGCTAGGAATGAGGGAATGAAGTCGAAGTATTTAGACATCTGCTCTGTTAGATAATTGCCGGCTGAGAGGTTGGGGCGGCTACTGTCTTTATGTTTGTGAATTCTGAAGAGGAAATGGATAGTGCAGATGCGATGATTGTGGGTAATTTGGTGGGTGATGATCAGGAAATGAAGGAAGAGGATATGATTTAGCAGATGGTTGACAGTACAAGGTTTTGGTAGCCAGGTTTTGGTAAATTGGTAGTGAGTGCACTGGAAGTGAGAAGTGAGATGAAATGAGCTGTAGGAAAAGTGGTATTTTCTGGTGGCGGTGTGAAAAAAAAGATTAGCAGTGACGGTTGTGGAATGTGTTGCATGGGAGGGAAACGTGGGTGAAAAGTGGCTACATGTCTGAAGGTGGTGGGATAGATTCGGCTATTAGAATTTTGAGGGGTAGGATGGCGGGAAGAATAGGATATGTAGATGTGAGAATCAACAACGTGGAAGAGGAGAGGAGGGAGTGGAAGAGGAGAGGAGGGAGTGGAAGTGAAGTGGTTATAGACTTGGGAAGATGACAGTTGAGGGTGCACATTTGATTAAAAGAGGAGTGGAGGAATATGGAGTAAAAGAGGCAAGGGCTGATGAAATTTGTGTACGCGGAGTGGGGGATTATTTGTAAAAAAGAGATTTGGGAGCTGTGTAAGGACAATTGGACCCAACTAGGGGGATCGTTATTTAAGGCGGATGTGTGCGTCAGAACGGAAAATTTATAATAACCATGATGGTGGTGTAAGGAGTGAATGAATGCATACAAAAGAGAAAACAAAGTAGACAGGTTCGTGATAAATTGGTAAGACGAAAATGAAGAACAAATTGTTCATTGTAATCCGATGGTATTCTCTGAAACTTCTAAAAAGTGAGAATCTAATGTCGAAAATCGAAGAATGTAATGCAGGAAATCCGAGAGTAAGGATAGAATTCCATGGTGTGTGAAATAGAATGGAAACTATGCAACAAAGTGATTAGGTGAATGTGTGAATCAACAAGCATCACTGCCAATAAGGAATCAATGCAAGAAACGTTGAAAACTTAATATAGTAATTAGGTTGACGACCATAAAATAGTAATCGAAGACACACAAATACATATCCTACATACACCCACACATATATAATGCATATATATTTATATATATTTAGATTTTAACCTTTTAACGTCTGGCTTTCCTCAACAGCTAGACGTTCGTTCCATCACTAACTTTCAACTGTTTTCAAGCAATAGAATACTTTCAATAGCTTGTATGACAATATGGTTTACTTTCAATAAGCGTGTGATAACTAGGCAAGACACAAACACATGCAGGCATAAACATGCTCACACACTTACAAAAGTATGTATATATGTATGTATATGCGTGTTTGTATCTATGTTTCATGTATGTTTGTGTATAAGACGACAGGCTTCTTTCAGTGTCCATGTGCTAAATTCACTCAAAAGGCCTTAATCGGACACTGGTCATTGTCGATAACACTTACCGAAGATGCCGTACAGTGAAATTGAACTTGGAAGTCGATGTTTTTGAAGTGAACTTCTTGACTACACAGCTATTCCTGCGTCTATATGTATACGAGGGGGTACCCCAAAAAAACCGGAATTTTGCAGTATTATTTTATTCACTTAGCTTTACATGTTTACACTTTTACCGCCTTCAAAGTACTCTCCATTTGAAGCAATGCATCGGTCAAAGCATGTTTTCCACTTTTCAAAGCAGTGCTGGAACTCTTGTGAAGTGAGGCCTTTTGACACCTCCGTCGTTTTTTGCTCTTCACCTTTACAACATCTGCAAATTCCATAGCACCAGCTTTCATCAGAAATGATGATATTCGAAAAAAAAAACAAAAAAAACGTCGACATCAACTTTCAATTTCTTTCCGTTCACGACACGCATTCAGTCGTAACTGCTTTTGATCTTCCATGAATAAGTGAGGCACACATTTTGCTGCAACTCTTTTCTTCCGCAATTCCTCGCTCAAAATTCATTGGCAGGAGCTCCAGCACACGGCACACTGGTCGGTCATATCAACAAGTTCGTCAATTGTCTGGTGGCGGTCCTCTGAGATTAGTTTATGAATTTCTGTGATGTTTTCATTCGTTCGGGAGGTTGAATGTCGTTCTGAACAAGGTCGGTCTTCAACTGACAAGTGACCATTCCGAAAGCGTGAAAACCACATGTAAACTTGTGTTGTGCTCATAGCAGTGTCCTTGTGAGCTGTTTCAAGCGTGGCAACTGTTTCAGCCGGCATTGTCTGTCTATCTGTCTGTCTGTCTGTCTGTCTATCTGTCTGTCTGTCTGTATGACTATCTGTCTGTCTCTCCTTGTTTGTATTGACTTATGTATTTAACCTCTTACTAGTTTCAGTCCTTAGACTGTGGTCATGTTGGGGCACTTCATGAACGGTTTTAGTCGAGCGAATAGCCTCCACTCCTGCAAATGGGTTCTTTCACTATTTATATATTGTCATAGACTGGTTGGAGGTGAGAAAGGGGAAGCTATGAATGAAAGAAAAGAGATCGAGACCTTTACTTAACGACCTCGTAAAGATGAAATGCAAGTTGAGCTAGGCGGAATTTGAACTCAGATCTCAGCGAGCCTGAAACAATATCGATAAACGATACTTCCTTACTCAAACGACCGCTAACATACATACATACATACATACATACATGCATACATATGAATAAATTCTTTTCTACTCCAGGCACAAGCCCGAAATATTTGGTGAGGGGCCCAGTCGATTAGATTGACCACAGTACGCAGCTGATACTTAAATTATCGACCCCAAAAGGACGAAAGGCAAAGTCGACCTCGGCAGAATTTGAACTCAGAACATAAAGACAGACGAAATATCACTAAGCATTTCGCCCGGCGTGCTAACGTTTCTTATTTCTTTATTGCCCAGAAGGGGCTAAACATAGAGGGGACAAACAAGGACAGACAAGGGTATTAAGTCGATTACATCGACCCCAGTGCATAACTGGTACTTAATCTATCGACCCCGAAAGGATGAAAGGCAAAGTCGACTTCGGCGGAATTTGAACTCAGAACGTAACGGAAGACGAAATACCGCTAAGCATTTCGCCCGGCGTGCCAACGCTTCTATCAGCTCGCCGCCTGAATACATATGAATAAATTGATCTAAAAAATGCACACACACAAACACACATACACACACATTCACACACACTCACACACACACAGACACACACAGACACACGCGCACACACACACACTTATATTTTTAAAACAACAAACACGACTGAAATTCCCAGAGTCGAATTATTAGCAGATAATACATATATACACATACACACATAAATGTATGCATGTGTATGTGTCTCCCTCTCTATATGCATATCTCCCTACATGTATATATGTATATGTATGTATGTATGTATGTATGTATGTTTATATACAGATCGGA
>NC_068986.1:98628853-98632967 GCF_001194135.2 Octopus bimaculoides | reverse complement strand
TATATAAAAGAAATTAATGTAAAACACATAAATTACGCAGGTTACATCGTAAACAATTCAAAATTATTTACGAATATATCAGTGGACAGAACATGTAATCAAAAATTTCTGCGTTATAGTTGTGATTTATTCACATTTATACACTCTTCTTACATATATATACACACACACATAAAACATGGAGTAATGTAACTGCTTTCGTTTTTGAAACTTTGTAAAACAACCAATAAACTATTTCAAGACTTCATTTCATACTACCTCATACCATTAACAACAGTATAAAGAAACTCGGATGTAGAAATAATACATTTCTAAATCTCTCAGAGAGATTTAAGCAGTAACATCACCATAAAATGATAATATGTTGTCAACTTAATGTGACAGTCTCATGAAAGGGAACAAAGATACTGTTATTTAGCCCTAGGAAACACCGTTTCCTCTTGGAGTTGACACATTTCCTGTGTCCTTATGTTTTCAAAGTGGAGATAAGCACCTCCACCCAGCATCCAGAGACTAGTTTCAGAGTCTTGCTCATCATCAGTCTGGAGTAGCATGGAGGTGCTTATCTCACTTTGAAAACATAACGACACAGGAGATGTGTCAAGTCCAACAGGGAACGGTGTGTCCTAGGGATACACAACAGTAGCGTCCTTCCCTTTCATGAGACTGTCACATTAAGTTAACAACATACTATCAATAGAAACTCAGATGTTTGAAATTGAAATGTATGCAACCGGTGACATTCTAAATCTTGGAAGATGAGTTGGTATAATATCCAAATACGCTTTACACATGAAAATTGTCATGTGCTTCCATTTTATATCATTCAAACAATATTTGAAATTTTTGCTCATGTCTTCTTTGGCTATTGATTCAGTAATCTCTTGATGTAAATCGATTACAAAGCAAACACTAATGACGGGAACACGCATACCTATCGGAATTTCGTTTCGAGCAATAAATCTACCTATATCATGAGAGAGCAACCTTACATTACATAGAACTAAAATGTTTTAACATGATCTTAATTTAACATCTTATATTCTAATGTTAATCTTTCTTCCACCAATACATTCATACATACAAACAAACGTACATACAACCATACATATATACAAACAACCATACATACAAACATGCATACATACATGGGTTGGACAAAATGATGAGAATACCACTTTTTATTTAAATGTTTATTCTATTATCAACTCGACAAATTTAGAACTCTTCTATTCGGTATATATGTTATCATATGCGTTATGTATGACTTGTACTTCTTTGTAAAGGCGTCTTTTTCTTTTTCGGGTATTTATATATAAACAAGATAAAATGCGCGAGCTGTCTGATTTACAAAGAGGACAAATACTGATGATTGGATGACTGGAGGTTTAATCACTAAAACTCCTAAATTGCTTAATTTTTCGAGAGACAGCCTACAAAATCTTTTCGCATTTCCAAGCCCAGGCAAAACCAACACAGGCAAGCATAATTCCGGACAGAAACCAAAGCTCACAGAAAGAGGCCACAGAAGAGTGAAATGTATTGTGTCTAAACGTCATCAAAATACTGCAGAGCTAAACCATCACCTTTCCAACTCTGCGTCAATCAATACCGTTCGTTGTGAGTTCCATAATTTTGTATAACATGGGAAGCTTAGACTTGCTGAAACTCCCGTTTTCCATAACATTGATAAATGGTAAAAATGGTGTCTAGACTATCAGAAATAGTGAATGACTCAATGGAACAATGCCATCTCTGATGAATCATCATTCACGCTTTTTGTTCTTTGGGGCGAGTTTATGTCAAGACAAGTGGAGGCACAATGGCCCAGTGGTTAGAGCAGCGGACTCGCGGTTATAGGATCGTGATTTCGATTCTCATACCGGGCGTTGTGAGTGTTTATTGAGCGAAAACACCTAAAGCTCCACGAGGATCCGGCAGGGGATGCTGGCGAACCCTGCTGTACTCTTTCACCACAACTTTCTCTCACTCTTACTTCCTGTTTCTGTTGTGCCTGTAATTCAAAGGGTCAGCCTTGTCACACTGTCACGCCTAATATCCCCGAGAACTACGTTAAGGGTACACGTGTGTGTGGAGTGCTCAGCCACTTGCACGTTAATTTCATGAGCAGGCTGTTCCGTTGATCGGATCACCTGGAACCGTCGACGTCGTTAGCGATGGAGTGCCAACAACAACATGTCCAGACACTACCCTGAACATTTAGCCCTTATTCTGAAGCATGAAAATGTCTCACTGGCTATTTGAGCAGGCATATTATAGATTTCCCTCTGCCATTTAGTTCTATTTTGCAGTGTTAAGAAGAAGAGTTATCTGAATCTTTTGGTTTATTATGTCTATCTCAGAGTACAGCCATTGTTCCTTGATAGTATACCAGTTTTCCAGGACGATAATCTGTTGATTCACACAAAATTGGCACGAAGAGCAAAGTAGACTACCTGAATTGGTAGGTGCCATGGAATACCCCATCAATAATTACCGGATCTAAATATGGTGTTCTCTGGAGCACCATCTAAAAAACTGCTTCCCTCTGCCATAGTCGCTGAAAGAGTTAAAGCGGTTTTACTTGGAGTATAATAGAAAACATTCCTCTGACAACTCTTCAGAACTTTCACAGGTAGATTATTATTAAGTTTAATTTTTAATTTTTATTTCTACGGAAACCCAAGTTTTCGGCTATGGAGATTCCGGTTCTGAAAAAAAAAAAAAAAAAAAAATTGGCAAAAATCGCAACTTCAAGATTTCAATTTCAGCTTCCTCCCCCACTTCCCCCATTTCTTCATTTTTCCCTTTTTTTTCAGAAATTTTTTGCAGTGGTTATTTTTGTGTAGTTATTTTCAGGAACATTTTCGCAAAAAATATATAAATTATCATCATCATCATCATCATCATCATCATCTACTATCCACGTTCCTTGCTGGCATAGGCTGGACTGTTTGACCGGATCTGATGTGTCTACGGACTGCATTGTGCTCCAATGTATGTTTTGGTCACTTATTTATGGCTACATGCCCTTCATAACAACATCCACTTTACAGCATGACCTGGGTGCTTTTTTTAATACCATCTGACTATTGAGGTTGCATTGTACCTCGCAGACTACAAATCCAATTTTTTTCAGAGGACCAATGTGTTTACTAATATCTAGTAGGGGAAAAAGGTAAAAATCCCCATTGGTTATGAATGACCAAGAGATTGCACCTAGAACGTTCCCCTCCAATGTAGAAGTTCGGGCAAATTCGTTTATGGAAGGTCGGAAGTCGCTCATGTATAACAACCTACCCTCTCCATGCCACCAATGTTATCCCAGGGAAAAGCAAAGACTGATACAACAAAGCATTCCATACAAATTGTGTACATATGAACCTGAAAGTGTTTGTGTGAGATTTGACTGTTATTTCTAGCATGTGAATAGCCTGCTTGAAGGCTGTAGAATCGGGCGGGGAGGGTTGAGGTAATTTATTATTTTTTTTTTTTGAAAAATTGAAATTTTAAAAACAATTTTTTTTTTTCAGAATCATAGTCTCCGTAGTTTTCTACGTATTTTGCTCAAACACTTTCTGAAAAAAAGTGAAAAATAAAAAAAGGAAGTGGGAGGGAAATTGAAATTTTGAACTTGCGATTTTTGCCATTTTTTTTTCAGAATCGGAATCTCTATAGCCGAAAACGTGAGTTTCTGCAAAAATGTAAAAGATAATAAATAAATGTAGTAGGAGGGTATGGGTGACGTCTCCGCCATGTGCTCCAAAAGAATTTCAGAGCATGAATAAAAATCACTTTCGGTTTCTGTTAGTGCTCTGAAAACTCCATCACCGGCAAAAATACTGATAGACTGAGGCATACTTAGGTACCCAAGTAAATAAATTGATCACACTGAATAAAAGCTCTGCAAGTAGCAGAAGAAAACGCAAAGGGACGCGTAACTCTAGTGTACTCAGCAACGAACTAACAATATAGCATGATTTAATGTATGCATTCCGATATACATAATATATAAATACGCTCACAAAACATACGTATATTTACATTTACACATACATACATACATACATACATACATACATACGTACATGTTGCCAATTGACAACCTAAACAC
>NC_068986.1:98620888-98628559 GCF_001194135.2 Octopus bimaculoides | reverse complement strand
ATATATATATATATATATATATATATATATACATACATTGTAATCAACACCTCCATAATTACTCATTTACACACAGCTATATATATACGTACAGCATACAAACATACACCATGTTCTATTGAATTCACTTTCCGGTCAATGGTGGAGCAGTTTGATGCATTCATCTCCATATTCTCTTCTTTTCTGTACATTTTACCTCAATACAACGTTAGTGGTTCGCGCTTTCTAACCCTCATATTTTTCGTAAGCGCCTTTACCCTTTGTAAATGGTTTAAAAACAGAAATTTTGTTTTTCTATCGCCTTATTTTTTATACACACGATCACAGTCATGCACACAAACACACACACGCTTAAACACACACACATACACACACACACACAAACTTTCTCTCCCTGTTACATTCTTTTTGATGAAGAACTAATTGCAAGCATTAAACTATTCGCATCTATGTATTATTGATTTATTGTTTCTTTATCTAATACGCCCACCTTCACATTCCTTCTCTCCATCCATCCATCCACACATGGATAGATATATACATATACGTACAGACACACAAACATACACGCACACACATGCACACACATACACACATACACATGCATACACATACACATGCATACACATGCACACACATACACACACACACATACAAATATCTTTATTACTGACTGTATGTATGTATGTGTGTGTGTGTTTGTGTGTGCGTAGGTCTAAGCATGTGAACTTCTATAGTAACTATTGGGTTGGCAACTAAGTTCCCGCGGTGTTTTTAAATATTGGAATTTATTTCGTTTTTAAATTCTGGAATCTATTTTTTTTTTTTTGAGAATTCTATTTTTGAATCATTTTGGAATCTATTTCGTTTTTTTCTCTAGTTAATTTTAGTTAATTTTTGTTTATTTTCAGATCATTAAAATGGAATGTCAAGTTAAGAAAAACGAGCGTTTTCGACACCTCCTTCGTTTTGCTTTTAATCAAGGTTCTAAGGCCGCAAAAGCTGCTTGCGACATTTGTGCTGTGTATGGAGAAGGTGCCATAGCTGAAAGAACCGCTCGTGATTGGTATGTCAAGTTCAAAAATGGAAATTTTGACCTCAAAGACGCACCTCGTTCTGGCCGCCCAGTTGAGTTCGATGAAAAGCGATTAAACCAACTTTTGCATGAAAATTTTCGTGAAACGACAAGGGAACTGGCAGAGAAGATGGAATGCTCCCACAGTGCTATAGAGAAGCATCTTCACTCGATGGTAAAGGTTCAGAAGTATGGAGCATGGTTCCGCTTGCTTTAAGTGACAAAAACAAAAATGAACGAGCCACAATGTCTGATGGTTTGCTTACACTTCACCGCTCAACTTATGGACACAAGCAACAATTTCTTTACCGAATCGTTACTGGCGACGAAAAATGGTGCTTGTACATCAATGTGAAACAGCGTAAGGAATGGCTTAACCCTTTAAACAAGCGACATGAAACAAGATCTTCATCCGCGTAAAACGATGTTGTGCGTATGGTGGGACTGGAAAGGGATTATCCATTACGAATTGCTTGAATGGGACCAAACGGTCAACGCGGAACTCTATGTTCAACAGCGGGAGCAACTCAACACAGCTATTCAAGAGAAAAGACCTAATCGTCAGCATGGAGTTCTTCTGCACGACGACGCCCGCCCTCATATCGCCAATATGACCAAGGACGAAGCCTTTCAAACGCATGGCTGGGAAGTGCTGTCGCACCTGCCGTACTCTCCGGATTTGGCACCAACGGATTTCCACCTCTTTCGATCTCATTCAAATGCTATGCACGGAGTTTCGTTCAATACTGATGCAGATTTTGAGAGCTTGGTTGGATCAATTTTTCGAGTCGAAATCGGGTGATTTCTACCAGCGAGGTACTGAAAATCTTGTTGAATATTGGGAAGAATTTGTAAACAACAAGGGAGAATACATTATTGATTAATTAGTTGTTATTTTTTATTAAACCTTTAAAAAAAGTTTAATAAAAACAACGTCGGGAACTTAGTTGCCAACCCAATATATGACTACTTTGCAATTAAAACAAAAATATTTCTTTTGAGCAAAACAGTTAACAAACCAGAAAGATCGCAATAGATAAAAGAGAGAATCAAGTTTAGAGAAATAATATACAGAGGTTAAATGTAGCAAAATTAAAAACAATAAATTTCATATTTCTTCACAATCTTCTACGGTTCTATTTTGAAATATACATAGAAATATGAACACGGATGTTGCACCGTCAGCGGGACTACAAAACTTAAATACATGTTTGTTTTCAATTTAAATATATATTTAAGTTTTGCTTTAAGATATTGATTATGTTAATGACGACGGAAACAGCAGTAACAACAATAATAATATTCCTTTCTACTGGGAGCACAAGGCCTCAAATTTGGGGGAAGGGATTAAGTCGATTACATCGACCGCAGTGCTTAACTGGTTCTAATTTTATCGATCTCAAAAGGATGAAAGGAAAAGTTACTTTCGGCGGAATTTGAACTCAGACCATAACGGCACACAAAATACCGCTAAGCATTTCGCCCGGCGCGCTAACGTTTCTGCCAGCTCACTGCCTTAATAATAATAATAATAGTAATCCTTTCTATAATAGGTGCAAGGACTGAAATTTGAGGGGAGGGACTAGTCGATTACATGGACCCCGGTGTTCAACTGGGGTCAATTGTTACTTATTAATCGACCCCGAAATAATGAAAGGCGAAGTTGACCTCGGCGAAATTTGAACTCAGAACATAAAGACGAATGAAATGCCGCTAAGGATTTTTCCCAGTGCCCTAACGATTCCGCCAGCTCGCCGCCTTACCAGATAGTGGCTCTAATGGATTTTGATCGTAACTGATTGAAAGTGTTATCATGTACATGTTTTGTCTTGGTATAAATGACAGGTTGCACCAAATGGTTTGAGTGTATGAAAACTTGTAATCAATTTAAGGTTATATAGGATTTTATTTGAGACTGACCATGAAATTCAAGGAAGAGTACCAGATATTATTATTCTGAACAAGGTTTCGAAATAATGAATAATCATAAATGTGGCTGTGACTGCTGCTATGAATGCAGCGGTTAAAGAGCAGGAGAAAAAGGAAAATTCAAAAACTTGCCAAAGTAATCCCGGCAGTTATAGACACCCTATGTACCATTATCAGCAGACTTAGTAGTTTTCTTATCGTGATCGATGTAAGAACTAGAATAGAATTAATACAGAAATTTGCTCTCTTAGGAACGGCAAGGATTGTACGAAAAGTCTTCGATATATTTAAGGAAGTAGTAGTGAATCGGTATCAAGGATATTGATTTCAATTTTAACGTATTGGTGTATACCATTAGATAATAATTATATTCCTTTTTACTATGGACGTAAAGCCTGAAGTTTGGGGAGGGCATTAATCGATTATATCGGCTCCAGTGCTCAACTGTTACGTATTTCATCGTCCCGAAAGTTTGAAAGGTAAAGTCAAAATTTGAGCTCAGAACATGAAGAGGGACGAAATGCCACCAAGCATTTCGTCCGTGTTCATCCTAACGATTATTACGGCATCTTAACGATTCTTACCACTCCCCGGCTTTTAAATAATAATAATATTAATAGTTTATAATTTAGTCATAAAGCTAGATGGTCTGATTGATCAATTAAGTAGTCCCCAATTTCTAACTCGGACATTATTTTATCAGTGAAAGTACAAAATTTAAATGTGACTTTGCAGAATTTAAACTTATACATAAAGATAAAGAACAAACACTACAAAATATTTTTCGCCTGTATAACCATCCTCGTAGCTTGCCGTTTCTTTATTTTGTTTTCTTTTTAATACCTATTTTTATTTTAATACATATTATTTTTTTTCTATTTGTATATTATTTTATTACAATGGTTTTAATGTCAAAATAGCAGCGGGTGACATGAAAAGAAACATCGTTAACTTCGCTAATCGGAAGAATGTCTTTTTAGATCGATAACGTAACAATAGGAAATTTCGAAAATAAACGACAAAAATGTTGAAAGCAATTGTATAGTTAATACATTCAAAATATTATTGAAATATAATTGCTTTGTGTCTAACATAAATTATTCATTGCACAGGTTCACCCTAGGATTCATCACGTGTAAACACAACTACAGGGCTTAAGTCAAGTTTTCATCACTCTAAAACAGTCCCTGTCAAGAAGAAATTCCAAACATGAAAACTGTACCGTTTCCATTGTGATTAAATGCAAAATTCTTACACTGATATTGATGCATAAAATCTACAAAGTATATAATTTGTAGTATCGTGAATAATACATAATTATTGTCTTGAAAAAGACGGACAACAAGCGACAACAATTCAAATTATTAGAATAAAAACGTTTAAGTCATAAGCTGTGAGAACGTAAGTAAGAAGGAAACACCGAAAAACGAAACATTTGTACGGACAGAATACTGACAAAAAATCCGAAACAGAATTACGGAAACGAAGATCTGTCTAAAAATGAACATTAAAAAGTTTGAAGAATACGACATTCTAAACACGGGAAATTTGAAACTGACTATAATCTGAAGGTGTAAATATTTAAAGAGTTAAAATAGAGATATATTTCTATGGACCAATGAAAGATTCGATTCCAAATATAAAACTTACGAACAATTGTAACTACAATAAGAAAGCAAACCATACCATGATAGACTTAATGAAAACAGATGTGAACACCAATACCATCGAAAATAAGTTAAATAATAAATGACGATGTCAAAGTAGTTTCAAACTAAAGGTAGGCTCTTTGTAAAAACTACTCAAAGGTGCACCGATGTGGAAAATAAGTATACCGAGAATAACAGAATATAAAATATCTCTTAATCCTGAATAAAAATCAATAACAGAGAATAACAAACTAGATAAAAAGATACAAGGTATATTATTACAGAAACACAACATAACCAAATAGAAGAAATAACCAGAATTAAATAATAATGTCAAAAACAATAGTTAATTTTCCTAACGACGGAATCTTTGTGTAAATCGCAAAGAATCCGTCGTTACGAAAAGAAGAGAAAAATGAAATCGATTCTTCGAAAAAAAAGTTGGTGTGACGCCAACAAAATGATTTTTTCCAATAACTAAGTAAAACCAAAATAGAAATCAATTGAGCACCGACCGCAATTAGAACAAGTACGATAATTTATCAGGCGCACATATAGTTTTGGTAAAAACTTTTAATGATTCACGAAAAGAATTAGAGCGACACTCGAATGGTTCACTGAGAAGAAAAAAGATCATCGTAATCCGCAGCATTAAAGAAATAATAAGCCCCCAAATTTATTCACAGCTATCTCGTCTGCCTAAAGCTAACAAAAACGCAACTGCAAATAACAGATAATAAATGATTATCCGAAAATAAACCTACATCACTACCAATACATTAAAATAGATGGCGCACAAATATATTTTTGTAGTAAATATCAAATATTACTTATCATCAAAACTAGGTATAGCTTCTTCTAATGATTGTGTTACATCTATTCCGAAATAATAAACAAACAATAAATATAAAAAAAAACTCATATTATTTTTTAACGATTCTCTATATCTAGCTCATCAGCATCATTAACTTTTATCTTAGTAACAGAAAAAAAAATTAAATTATTTAGATACTTATACCTTTAGATGATTGTCATTTTGAAATTTTCCCTTATTTTTTTTATATTTTTAAAGAATACTGCCATTAGTATATCAAAGCTGGTGCAACTTTTGGTATTCTTCATCTTCTTGAGTGAGAGCCAAAGCGATTTTCCGATGTGAACACATTTGGCTGCTAAACTTCAATCTCTCTGTCATCATCTTTCAAATAATTCTCATTTGTTCACTGTTGTTCTTTCATTCTGTAAGTAATGTTTCAACACTATTAGGTACTGTCTACGAAAATCTGACGCGTAGAACTCTTGTTCGTCTTATTTCCTTGATAAATATATTTTTAATACTTTTAATTTTCGTATTGTTTGTTTTATAGTTTTTCATGTAGTTTCACATTAATTTCACTTTCTTTCGTAACTGCCAACAACGTAAATTTTGCTCGAATCTTGATTTATTATTGGCTACTTGCTATTTTACTGGGAGGGACTTTCAATAAAAATATAAAAAAAAAGAAAACAATTTAGTATGCATCGAAGGCTTTTGGCAATGTTTCGTATCCTTGGATTCAGAAAATATTCGCCATGAGTAATGCACGTTTCGTTAACAAGCATTTACTTTAGGCATGTGATTAATAACTGGCAAACCATTCAGCAGATTAAACAAAGGAGAGAAGTATGAAAACAAATCTTATCCATATAGGAAAAGAAATACTCCGAGGGGATTCCTTCAAATCCTTACCTCCTTGGCATTGATGCATGTATGCAATATGTTATACTAGACTCGGATCAAGTTTCAAATATTATAGGAAGTCAATCAAACACCGTTTGCATATTAATGACCTCAAGTAGTACACGGCAAATAATAACCGTATCGAAAACTATCATATACAGTCCAGGTTTCTGTGTAGAGAGATTGGCACGAAATTCAGCTTTAAAATATGCATCCAGGCACTTGAAGAGAGAAAACTAATAAAATGCTAATATGTTAAGCAAAGGAATACAGATAAGAGAAGTAGACCAAAAAAATGGGAATTAATGAACACTATACAAATACTGGGAATTAATGAACACTACAGAAGCAAACAAAAATAAAGAAGAGCTCGGGAAAGAACATTATAGTTGCATTAGATTAATTCAGAGTACATTGCCAAAAATAAAGAAAAATGCATCTGCATTCCAGCTAGTCTGGAATAAGGTTATATTTATAATATTTTCAATTAGACGCTGACTGAATTAGAAAAGCTAAACAGGAAAAGAAGAAAATAATGAATGCGTTAAGAATACATCAGCCTAAAACCAATACACAAAGATTACATGTACGAAAACTACAGGTCTTCTTCCTCTAGAGGTATATGAAATATCTATTATCGGAGCACAAAAATGTGCAGTAAAGAATAATAGGAAAATAATCCAAATATAGACAGGTCATGAACGAAATAGAAAGAAATGTTTTGTGTCTTCAAGAAATAATACCCTATAAATGTAAAACATTGGCTGCGATAAAAGAGTCTTGATAAAAATTATGAAATGGTAACAAAGACAATTAAAAATCTGAAAGATTAATTAAGAATAGGATTACAGAAAATTTCATATTCAGAAGTTATAAAAATACCTTACATTGTTTCTGCCCGATATAATCGAACTATTCAAAAATGAATAAAGAAGAAACTCAGGAGTGGCCGAGTAGCGTTGAATTCTATAAGTCCTGAGTAACGGGATCTTACTCAAACTAATATCTTTGTCAAGCGTTGGTGAAAAACAAACACAAACACAGAAATAGACAAACATGCACGTGTACATATACAAATACACATGCCCTTCACACACGCGCGCACACACGCACACACACACACACGGTGTCATTCCTTTTTCAACGAAATCCATTCACGAGGACTCGATCGGTCAGTGCTATCGTAGGAGACACTGAACCTAGGAATGGGGTTGAACTTAGATGCATGGGGTTAGAAAGCAGCTGTTTACCACACTACTATGCCTGCATGTATGTATGTACATATATATATATATATA
>NC_068986.1:98615413-98616112 GCF_001194135.2 Octopus bimaculoides | reverse complement strand
AATAGCAGTGGTCCTAAGACAGTGCCCTGTGGAACACCAATCACTATTTGTGTTTCTTTTGAGGTGACACCGTTGGGCACCACAGCCTGACTTCCACCGTGCAGTTTGTGGCATATCATGCTATAATCAACTTTATCAAAAGCTTTTGCAAAGTCAAGGCACATTACGTCTACACTTGAGTCGTCGAGTAACTAACTGCTTCAACACCCAGCCATAGTGCTGTACGAGCTATGTCAAGCAGCTCCTACCTAGTCGAAAACCACGCTGGATATCACTCAGTAAGTCGTTTTCTCAAAGGAATGTGATTAGTTTCCATCTGAGTATTCGTTACCTGACTTTGCTGATGTGTGAAGTCAGAGAGATAGGCTTATAACTTTTGGCATCTACCCTGCTTCCTCCTTTATGGATTGGGCATGTTATTCCCTCCTTTAGTTTGCTTGGCAGCTTGCCATTCGCAAGAAAATCTCTGGACGAGAATCTGTAGTGGTTTTGTCAGGGCGCGTTTTCACGATTTGAAGAAGATTGCTTGAAAATCATCAGGACCAGCAGCTGTGCTTGTGTCCACCTCATCTATGGCTAGTATTATATCTTCTTCACCAATGTCGATGTAATCTGTCGTAACTGCCACCTTAGTTGTAGGTGAGGCTGCAAAGAAATCCATTGGTTCGTTCACTTGCCTGTGTTCCAACACACGTATAT
>NC_068986.1:98609999-98614857 GCF_001194135.2 Octopus bimaculoides | reverse complement strand
ATAATTCGCACACGGTAGTCAACATTTAAGGTGAACATTTATATATCTATCTGTATATATGTGTATAAATTTATAGTCATAACATTTAAAGTCAATATTTATATATATATATAATGAGGTTATACAATATACAATAAAACTTCCAAACTTATCAGGTAACTTTTTAAAAAGAAGTGAGACAATGACGTGAGGAATAATCCACAAATTTTCAGGATGGATTGTTCGTTTTGAGAAGTTGCCTGACGTTACATAGTGTATGCATGAATCTGAATAATTTTCAGAGGAAAGAATTGTAGCATGAGTCTTAAATTCAATACTTTGGTTTACTTATATATTTTATTCTTCTTTGAATGCTTTGTATACCATTGAAATTACCGATTAACAAACAACAGCGTCTTAACATCAGCGATGTTTTCTGCGCTGATAATGGATAACTTCTGTTTTGCATAATTCTGTCAAGCCAATTATTTGCGTGCTTCACGTTTATATACCTTTATTCTTTTTGGAATATTGTTGCTGAAATATCTATCTGTCCGTCCGTCCGCCCGTCTATCTATCTATCTATCTATCTATCTATCTATCTATCTATCTATCTAACACAATTTCATGACCGTTTAAAAGAATCTCTCCTCGCAATAAATATTGCTAAGGCGAATTATCTTTAGCTAATTGTTATTTCAAGGCTTATAATGTCTGTGTCACCTATATCTGTAGGAATATAATGTTCTACTATCATATTCCATTCTCTATATTCATTCTTATTAACCTACACTGAAATTTAATACATTCGCATAATATCTAAATCATATTTCACAATTTACTTTAATGTATACCTTCATCTTTTTATATCCTTTCGTTAATTGTCTTAACCTATTCATGCACTTACTATTTTTATGTCTACAAACTTCAGATCTTATTACCATAACCTCTCAGATTTTATATGCAACTTTGCAATTTTCTTAATGGCGTGAAGTTCTACATTACTCGTACACGTCTATACTTCCCCAGCAAATTATAACTATCCCCATACTTTTACCGAAATAAGAAATTAAACTGTCGCATTTTCAAAAGTCACACCACTTTAATTATCTTAAGTGTCCTCCTTCTTACTTTTCTCTCTTTTTCGTTTCTTATTATATTTCTTATTTCCAATAGACGTAGAATCATACATCTTGCATACTTCTTCAGTAAGTACTTATGAATTCAACCAAGAATGAAACATAAGCATTGTGATAGTTGTTGCATTCGTTTTTCTGAAGTACATTATAAGTATTTCGACTCTTTTTCTATTCACTTTTTTTCAAAATTATCATACAAAACATTAAACCGTTAAGAAATTTGTGAAGTTGCAGATAAATTCCGAGTGGTAATGGTAATAAGGTTTGAAGTTCGTGGCAATAAAATCTTAAGTTTATGAGTTGATTAAAACAAGTTATGAAAGGTTATGACGGTAAGAAGTTATAAATTAAAATAGATACCATAAAATGTCCTGGACATCAGACAATTATTTTAAAATTCTTTGAAAGCTAGTAAGAGATTAAATAATAGTAAAATAATCGTAGAGAATGGTATTTCTTATGATATAGGTAGCAAAGTCATTGCAACACTAGGAACGGAATTAGTTTAGTATAATTCATTTTGATATAGATTATATTGACGACAGAGTAATTTATTTCGATATTTCGTTAATGTGCTGATATTAAGACATATGTTGTAACTAGAGGAAATGAGCGCGGTCATTAAAACAGATAGAGGAAAAGTATGTAAAAAATATTGAAGAAAATTGTAAATAAATATATGCACACTACATCTTTTGTAACTGTCGAATAATTCAGGTAACGCCATCTAATAACAAACTAGATGGTAAAGGAACACAGTTAAGTCGAGATAATTTGAGACGAAAAATAAGTTTAGAAAGAAAAAGATAGAATAAGAGAATACGAACGAAAAACATGTAAGAAACATTTTTAAAGCATAAACATGCATACAACAGGAATAGATTTCTAATTTTGCTCATATATCTAATAGTGGTGATATATATATATGTATAAATATAAATATATTTCCTCTTATATTTCTTTCACTTCTTTCAGACATTTGACTGCAGCCATGCTGGAGCACCGTCTTTAGTCGAACAAATCGACACCAGAACTGTTCTTTGTAAGCATAGTACTTATTCTATCGTTTTTTTTGTTGAACCACTAAGTTACAGGGACATATACAAGCCAACACCTATTGTCAAGTGATGGTGGAAGTGACAAACACAAACACACAAGTACATACAAACATACATACATGCATGCATACATACATACATACATACACACATACATACATACATACATACATACATACATACATACATACATACATATATAAATTACATAGAAACATGCGAGCAAGAGAAATAATATTCTTAAGATTGTAAACCTGGAAAATTACATGTCAGGGTATTACATTCAGAAAAGTTCAGGACAACTTATTACATCTGGTAAGGTACAGAACAAGAAAACTTTTACTTAAAATATTGCAGCTAAGGATAATATTTGGATATTAAAAATTATTCCATTTTAATTTACAAAGCATAATGATATACCCTGAAATTTGAGAAACAAACATTAAAACTTCATTGCATGAGATTTATACTATGAAATTCCTCGAATTTAGCTCTATCATGTAGGCGTAGTAAAAATATAGTTTGTTTTTAAAATAAAAAAGTTAATTATACTTAAATCCAATTTTTTGCCTTACTTATTTTTCTTCATATATTTTACCTCACAACTCTTTTGATACAATTTTTTTTTGGTTGCATGGGACCAAAACTATAAAATTCCTCATACTTTCTTTTATCACTGGAGGTAAGATAAATATATTTTGCTTTTAAAATAAAAAAAAGTTATTTAGATCTAAGCATGATTGGAGGCGTTACTTACAGTCCTATAATGTTACTATAAATTTTGATGTAATTTTTTTTCAATTTGGTTGAGAACTGAATTAGCTACAAGCTCTAAAATATGCTGCGTGTGAGTAAATTGCGGCCTTAAGAATATTATTCAACTTCTACCGTAGTTGAATAATATATATACTGAATACAGACCCATGTGGTTGAGAAGCAAGCTTCTTATCACACAACAACTCCTGCCTCAAATTTAGATGTAGATATAGAATTCCTGTGGATATAACTCGAAGTCACCAGCAAGTAGGAATTGATTGAAAACAGGTTTTTTTTTTTACCTGAATGCAAACCTACAAAAATATATTTAGTATACGATATATATAAACAATTGTACATACCATGACACACACACACACACACACACATACACACACACACACAAATACATATATATGCATACAGACACACACATATATATTTCTATACATATGTACATACAAACACGCGCATAAACACACGTACACGATTGAATGCATATATACACAGAAATGCAAATACATATGCCTACATATATATGATTATATACATATATACATACATGTATGTACACATACACACTCAATTATATATGTGTAAATGTGTGTGTGTGTGTTAAAATTAGCTAGTGTAATCAGTGATATACTTTACTAGAAAGTCGAATTCTTCAAATGTATATAAGTCCTTATATGGACTGTTATGGAATATTCACAAGTCACCGTGAATTAAATCTCTATGAACTTATCGTAATCTATACAGATGACTAAAGACGGCAAAATAGGGATCTCGAGGGCGGGAAATAGAAGTATATAATCTAAAAAGTTATTTCGGTGGCAGGTGTGTACACTGGTATCTCGAGACTTATCAACTAAACATTCATATCACGCACAATGTATTAAGGGCTAAATTTCTTATGTTAAAGTTTTCGCTCTATAAATAATGACATTTTGCCATCATTTCTACGTCGTACTGTAATAATATAATAAATTTACACAGAATTTTTTACATGATATAAATAGTATTTTGTACTTGGTATAAATATTATAATAAAAAATAAAATGTGAGAAATTACTTAGAAAAGCCATATATATCCGCTTGAATATAATCATTTCTGACTGACATAATTTCATTTATTTTATAAACTAAATGGAAAGCTCAGTTACATCGAAAACCTGTGTGCAGAATATTATCAAGAATATTAATAAATAAAATTCATTTAGTTATTCAAAATCTGTGCTAACTTCGCAACGAGCTTTCTTCTAAAAGAATATAATAAGCTTTACTTATACACATGAAAGCAACAGAGCTACGAGCAAGAACTAAAATACAAAAGGACATATATTATGTTTCACGTCACTTTAGTATGACTATAGTAGCGCTAGTGGTGCCCCACGTGTTTGGTTAACTTTTCAAGCGCATCTGGCTACATTATGAATAAAGTAACATTTTTAATAATATAGAAATTCCACATTCATATGATATCAACCACATATTCTCCACACACTCCAAGCAAACATATCACGATTTTCTCTTTCATCTACAATGTGAAAAAAAAGAGGCAAAATCGTATACACTGTTTACTGTAAAGCGTAATACCACTATCATATATTTTCTATAATGGCAAACAAAAAAAAAAAACAAAAAAATCAGGTAATTTATGTTCAGCAGAACGTTACGAAATACTCTTCACAAAACATTTTCATTAAATTTTTTTTACTGGAATCTTGCCAGAACACCATAAAATATTCAAATCTTTTATACATTCTACACCTACAATATATTATATATATCTATATTATTGCCTCACAACGAAACTCAATATAACCAACATAATTTTAAGAGTCTAGTACACACACACACATACATGTATGTATATATATATATATATATATATATATATATATATATATATATATATATATATAT
>NC_068986.1:98602106-98609204 GCF_001194135.2 Octopus bimaculoides | reverse complement strand
ATATATATGTGTGTGTGTGTGTGTGTGTGTGTGTGTGTTTGTGTGTCTGTGTGTGGATATATATATATGAGTGCGTATGTCTGTGTTCATTTAAGAGCTTCTTGCGGCCTATGCAACGAGAATTACATAGGCGGACCTAGAAGAAAACTAACCAGACTTGTGAGAGTGCACAAAGAGTAACTTTAAGTTTTATCTATTAGCAATGTTCCATGTAGTGAACATTTAGACATCTGTGCAAGTCGAAAATTCAAAATATTTCCGTTCTCTTTTTTTTTCTTATCAAAATAAAAGACAAAAATTATCATCCACCGATATAAAAGGAGAATACTTTATGAGAATTCTAAATCTGAAAATAAACCGGAACTAGTCAACGTCATTAATGATAAGAATTTCCTCTATAACGGATTAGACAAGAACAGTGAAAGTGCTTATACCCACAATACGAGGGGTTTCCCAAAAGTTCGTCGTAGTCATTTAAACATTTTAAATAGCTAACAATTTTTAGGAATATATACGAAGAACTATTGGAAAGTTGCTGACTTTAAATTTATCGCGAAATGCGTAGCCGAAGGCCCAAACTTTGGAGTTTTTTTTTTTACAGGGATTAGAACAACTGAAGGGCCACTGCAATAAGTGTGTGAATCTGAGAGGGGAATATGTTGAATAAAATCATAATCAACTGATCATCCTGTATTTTCTTTTATCCAAACCACCAGCTTTTCAGCATACACTTGTATGTATATGAACACTCACACACCTAGCCTTACATATGGGAACAAGTTTAGTTGAAAACATTATTTTGAAGAAACCAACATGTTTCATTTTAATCTTTTTCATTATACAATTATCGTATTTCTGCACGAGCCTTAGAGGTCTTTAGTGAGAATAAAGTTTCAAAATTTTTAGTTGTTAAAGTCTCCAGATAGTTTCAGTTTCATTGCTAAACTATGAAGTGCTGTAGGCTTGTAAACTGCTTCTTATATATTCAGCAAGTTTTCTTTATGTAGACTTTACCACCAGAATATGACCATTAGTGTTCTTTATTATCAGGCACATATTAAACTGTTAGAGTTTCATGCTATTGTTACGTGCTGATCCTGATCCTGTTTGTGACATATGTATATTGCATGTGTGTGTTTAATTTAACTCGGGCTCTGATATAATTATTGTTTCTATAATTATATATTTTTTTTGCTTAACTCTCTATAGTAGATATGTATTGTTTATCCTTTTTTTTACCTGATACGTGAGTGTAATTTGGATTTGGATCTCTATTTCTTCATACCTGATAATGCTGCACGATTTAATAATTCCAACTGCACTCATTAGTGATTGTATAACTAATTATTTCAGATGTACCAACGATAACGGCTGGCATTATGGGCAACGCCCAACACCTTTCGAGTTGCAAGAAAATACTCTCCGTTCAACACACATCTCACAGAAGTCTGCTTTGAGTATTTTACAAATTTACATAATTAGATGGAAGCACTGGCAAAATAATTACCTCCTCGTGACTGTCTACTATTTATAACGCAGTAAAAGTACAACACACTCTCAACAATGAGGTTCGGAAAGATAAACATTTGTCAAAACATGATAATATCACAAGCGAACAGCCTCAAGTAAATATTCCATTTTTTATTGAGATATACGGTTCATATTTATCTACTTATTTCGTAAAACAGCTTCAGGATAATTGTTTTCGTTCTAACAATATATTTACAGTATATCACTCAGGTAATACTCCATTATCCAGCAAAAGCAATTGTATATTACAAAGCCCTGTTCGTGAAATTTGTCGGTCCCCGGTCACTTAGGTAAATATATGCATGAAATAATTCTTTGTTTGGAATAGTATATTTCGAATCACACACGTACAGCTATGAACAATAGCATGTAAATATTGGACTGAAAGTCCTTTTTGGATACCAAGGAAGCACACACATAAAGCCAATATTTACATGCTTTTGTAAGCACGTAAATATTGGGTTGAAATTTGTCTTTGGTTACAAAAAGGGTTTTTCAATCAAGTGTTTACATGATATAGTTTATAACTTTATGTGCATGCTTCGAGATATGCTATGCAAAAAAAAAAAAGCATTATTCTATGCTCGCTCGAAAGTTTATAACATTCTTAAGAAATCAACAAAATATAAGCGTATTTTATACGTGTAACGTATTCTAGAATAGCAATTTCCTCTTATTGCATTCATGTAGATATCAAAGATAACTTTTGTTTGCCAAATCGTTTTATGACTTTACTTCTCATTGAAATTACTATTTAAGGTGCTCAAAAAAAAAAAAAAATTAAAAGATACAAATAAAATAAAATAAAATCTTCTTGAGGAACACTAGCTAAAGAGACAAACAATTGTCAAACACTAAACCAGCAACTGACCCGTTGGAATTTATAACCAACAACGTTATGTTTACAAATATGTATATGAAATAAATAAAATAATCTAAAATCTTTTCATTAATTGTTGCTGTTATTTCATGCCACATCAGCTCTCACTCAGTAGATATAATATCAGAAGAACTGCCACCATGAAAAAATAAGCTGGGTTTTTCTGCAGAACGTACGAGAACGATCTAATATACCCCTTCCCCATGATATTCCGTTCTTTCCATAATAGTGTGAGAGAGATTTTGATGGTATGTTATCAGGCCAAGAGACAACTTAGGGGTTCGCTCATTCGCTGGTATAGACATTAATAAATAAAAATTCAACGATTTGTAATTGTCTTAATATAGCTTTCTCAATAATTTTCCCACTGTATATTAATTTTGTAATCTTACTTATGAAATACTAATGAAATATCTGTTTATAAAGTTGAGTGAAACTATCAATGAAATCCAAACCATATATATTTAGTATATAACGAAGCTGAAAAAAATGTTTAGTCAATGTTATATTTATTTCCAATTTAAGAACTAGGGCATCAGTTTTGAAGAGTGGGGTGTATATAACATCGGTTTTAGTACTTGACTAGGACAGGTATTATTTACAATTGATTTATCGGCCGTAAAGGGATGGAAGTTACGGTTTATCTCGGGTGGATTCGAGGTTCTTTCGACAACAGCAGAGAACAATATAAAAGCTCCAAAAGAAATAATTATGCTGTAGACAAAATCAATATTAGTCATTGGCATATACCATTTTAATTATTTTACTAACATAGGTAACCAGTTTGGCGATGTAACAATATATGAGAAAATCAGTAACTAAAAGAAATGAACACTAGTTTGTGTAGAAAAACCATAACTGTTGTGTGAATATATTAACCATTACGTTCTTTGTCTGAAAAACAATAGCTAAGTTATATAATGTAAAGTGTGTTGAAAATCAAACCAACTATTGCAAGCAAAATATTTTTAGCATATTTCCCCTGCAATATTTAACAGTGACCCTTCCCATGTAAATGTAACTGATTATGAAAATTTGAAGGTGTTAAATTATAATTCAACTCACGTTTTGCTGGAAGGCGCCTTGAACATTTTTCAGATCTACTGTAAATGAAAAAAGATTTAAAGACTGGAATTAGTTTACAGTTATTTAAAATTTGAACATTTCATAACACACCACATAGATACGTATCTATCTATCTATCTATATCTATATATATCTATATCTATATCTATATATATATATATATATATAAAGTATTATATAAAATTAACAGAATGAGATAAATAGAATTTATATATATATATATATATATATATATATATATATATATACACACACACATTCATACACATACATTCAGATGCAAATATATTTGCATGTGTGATATCATGTGTGTATGCGAGTGTGTAATTGAAAAGATAACATTGCTGTAGTTTATTTCCTTATAAACGTTTACCATGTTTTCTCATGAGTTAGTTGTAGTTTATAACTCTGAAGTTTCCAAATCCATCTCCAACGCTTCTAGGCTAGCACATTGAGTTGGTGTGTCATACCCTTGTAATTTTGTAAAGCAAAGCCAATATGTTTGGTATTAACATTTGAAACGGAAATTTTGACCCTTACAATGGCACATAATCAGTCACCGAATGTTGTACTTTTGCTTGTTCTAAATGTAGATTTTGTATGTGTATGTTAGAATTGCGCTCTCGTAATGAACATTGCTTCTGTTAGTAATCGTTATAAAGACGCGATGTGGTAAAATCCTGAGCGCGTCAGCTAAATGTTTAGCAGCGTTTCTTCTAGCTTAAGGTGTGAGTTCAATGTCGCAGAGGTCAACCTTGCCTTTCATCCGTTTAGGATCGATAAAACAAGTATCAGTTGGACACTGGAGTCGATGCAATCGATCGGCCCTCTCCCCAAAATTTCAGATCTCATGCTAATAGAAGAAAAAGTTATTAATCGTCACAAAGTGGCCATCAGGAAGAATCGTTACAGCATAGACAAAACTTTCGAATATTTATATTCGTATTGCATAACCCACCGAAGTTGCTGCTTATCCTTTTGGGGTTAATAAATAAAGTAACCAATCAAGTACTGAAGTTGTTGTTTTCGTCTATTTCTCTTTCTTAAAATTGCGGAATCGTAGCAAAATTAAAACAAATTAAGTGCCTAAATTTGTAATAATGTGTTATATAGGTGTATATTGTTACTAATTTCTTTCTGAGTGATGGAGCAGCCATGGGATCTACGTCGTTACGATAGGAAACTAACTAGTACCAAGGCGTAAATATACTCGTCATTATAACCACAGCGGCAGATGTCGACATATTTGATAATAAACCTTGTACTAAAGTTAAACATTCAAAGCAATACAAATAATACTTCTAACATTACTATGTCTCCACTTCTAGATATAAGCTTTTATACGAGAAATAACAGGTACCTGATACAGCATCACAATCTACTTTAACGAAAGTAATAATAGCCTGTGTTTCCGCAGAGATATTTCATATGAGTGGTGAGATTGTTAATTAGAAGTAAAATTCGATTTTCTACCGCAAATAGAACATTATATAAGGTAATTTAAAGAGAAAGCTAAACACCAATAAAGTGCAGTTATTCAAACAAGCAAGTAGACCATAACATACAAAAATATAGACACAAAATCAACACAATAGATAAATTAGCATTTACAACTATTAAAAGTAAATCAGCCAAACATATAGTGCATTCGAGTAATTAAACTATAGGATAGAAACTAACTACATAATGCTAACTATGTAATAGATTAGAACATGAAAAACTACATCGAATAGAACACAAAATGTATTTACCGAAACGATAAACTAATACAAATAATATAATAGACAAACACGGAAATCATTTTTAAAAAACGACCTACTATCAATTGAAATTTTGTAATAGCGCAGACAAGGCACAAAGAAAACAATAAAGTTAACAAATTTTATGGCAAACTTGATGTTTTTAAAGACTTTTAATACACTGCTTATCTCGTCGCTTCAAAATGCACTTACTAAAGAGAACAATTACAATGCAGAATATCCTACTATAGAACACGAAACTGGATAAAAATAACATTAGTAAACATTATATCTACCCTATAAAGAATTCCTCACAAAAATTATCGATAAGATAAATGGAGCAATACTACTAGTACAGCTAAATACACCTAAACAATAATATTGTTTTCTAATTATAGCACAAAGTGAGCAACCTGAGTGGGGCGGGGGAGGAATCGATTACATCGACGCCCCCTCCCCAATGCCCAAATGGTACTTATTTTTGAAACCACAAAACGATGAAAGTCAAATTGACTTCGGTGGAATTTGAACTGTGAACGTAAAGAGCCGGACGAAACGCTGCTAAGTAATTTCGTACGACGTGCTAACAATTCTGCAGATCGAAGCTTTAATAATGATTCTGTCTAAGTTTGGCACAAGATCAGCAATTTGAGAACTGTAATAGCAGTTAAAATCGTGGGTACGCCATCTGGCACTGGTCGTCTTTGACGCTGTTTTACACATAGATAAAGGATGACTGAAATGGCTCTGATCAGGTCACACTTGGAAGAAAATTATAGCCTTCACGTGTGGTTATCTGACTTTGTGTGGAAGTCGGAGGGATTTTGTAAAAGTTATGTAGATGTTTTCAAAACTTCCACAGAATTCCGTTGTACTCTAAGGTAGGGTAAAATTATTGATGAGCTATAGTTTTAGAGCTATGTTGACCTTTATTGACAAAGTTTGAGTAATCAGAATCACTGAGTGCCGCTACGGTGGCGCCGCCATATAGAGTGACACATATGTCAATATAAAAATCAACATTGTTTCAAAGCATGCATACACTCACGCACGCACGCACAGATATGTGTGTGTGTGTGTACGTGTGTATGTGCGTGTATATGTCAGCGTGTGTCTGCGTGAATGTGTCTGTGTATGCATGTATGTTCATGTGCGTGTGTGTATGCTCTCTCAAGACGAATACCATAATGTATGCTTTTTGTATAACATAAAGGCAACTATCTTCAACTAATACTTCTGTCACTGACAACGAATTTTTATTCAACTCGCCGGTTAATTTCATCATCAGAGATTTTTTCAGTCACTATTTTACTATGCCAGTAGTGCGTGATTTTGTTTAAGCTTGCGCTTACCAATGGAGACTTACTACTGACGAAGCTCCAAGAGGCAGAGATATAGTATGCGCAACCGAAGCTCCTATGTATAGGGGCGTCCTGTGGGACGACCTAGACGAGATGAGATGCTCAAACAGGCATTAGTGGAATTCGAACCCAGTACACAAGGAATCGGTACAGATAGTGCAAGGCTTCTATTTCCTGGTTCTGCATATCCTACCAATTCAGATTTGTAGCTTATTATAGACACCTTAAGGTTGAAACTGAAATTTGACTTTGGCAAGTTTTGAACTCAGTGCAGAGAGTTGGAACAGCTAGCAAATGTAGTAAATCATTCTGTCCGAGGCAATAACAATTCTGTCAATTCGCCGCCTATGTATGTATGTATGTATGTATAAAGATATATGTGTGCGTGTGTTTATATTATACATACATACACACATATATATTATATACACAATATATATACATATACATGAAAGTATATAGATATGTATATATATATATATATATATATATATATATATAT
>NC_068986.1:98600382-98601758 GCF_001194135.2 Octopus bimaculoides | reverse complement strand
TATATATATATATATATCTTTTTTGAATGATTGTGTGAATGTATGTAAATGCACGTGTGTCGGTGTATGTGTGTGCGTAGATTTAATCTGTCTTCGCCTGGGTTAACTTTGTAATTTGACTCGAAGATGCCTTCAAGCGGAATCTATACTATTTCTAGCCTCCTTCAGACTATGTCTCCATTTTAAGGGAAACGCCACATTTTGACGCACTGTTTTTCACTCTCTCTACTGGACCAGCCGCTGTGTCGTGGTTTTCTTATTCGCTCACCAAACAGTCTCGGAGACATTGCAAAGGTCATAGGTGCTGTCTTTCCTTCTTTCACTAAGCTATAAAACTAGAATACAGGACAGGCAATATTTCTTCTTATCTGTGTATAATAATCAGGAAGCGAAAAAAAAAAAAGAAGAGAACTGATCATCTTTGGAAATGATATACAAGATATTAATGTTCACTTCTCTTGATATAAAACACTGGCATGTCTAACAAATACGTTATTACTTCACAGGGAGTGATTGGCATTCACTTTCGAATACTTTGATATGTTACTACATCTTTTCATGTCATATATTTTATTAGCTGAATAAAATATTATATCTGGAAGCGAATCTGCTGCATAATGAGACACGTTTGGAAAATATATGTGTGGAATGGGAATTCACAAGTATAGTATTCTATTACAGAAGTTACAGTTTAAAGCATACATAAAGTGATTTTATTTTTGCGTATGCAGCATTTGCAGTAATATCTGTAAACTAAATGAAATTTTATAAGTAATGCATGTCATAAGATCACAGCTTAGATCGGTGTATGCTTTATTTTAATATATTACTCACTCACATAGTTATGTTAATGTGGAGTGAATTACGCAAAAGTATCAGAAATAATAAATGTGCTGGGGGAAAAAACCCAATCAAGCCAAATAATAATAACAGCAGCAGCAGCACTAGCAGCAGCAGCAGCAGCAGCAGCAGTAGCAGCTACAGCACCACCACCACCACTACTACCACTACCACCAATAACAACAACAATAATGACGGTTTCAAATTTTGCCACAAGGGTAGCTATTTTAGGGGAGGGTTAAGTCGATTACAACGACCCCGGTATTGAATTGGTACTTATTTTATTGACCCCGAAAGAATGAAAAGCAAAGTCGACCTCGGCGGAATTTGAACTCAGAACGTAGCGTGCTAACCATTTTGCCAGCTCGATGCTTTAATAATAATAATAATAATAATAATAATAATAATCCTTTCTACTAAAGGCCCGCGGACTTGAAACTTGGGAGGAGAGGACTAGACGGTTACATCCACCCCAGAGTTCCAGTGTTCCACTGGTACTTAATTTATCGACTCTGAAAGGATGACAGGCAAAGTCG
>NC_068986.1:98597185-98600285 GCF_001194135.2 Octopus bimaculoides | reverse complement strand
ATACAGAAAACTGCACTACTGGGCACTGCACACATCCTACGCAAAACACTTTCAATACAGTAACCATAAGAGCATCACAGCAAACCACAGCACATACCCAAGGCACACAGATTCGCGCTCGGTAGTGAAGTGAAAGCACGTTATAAAAATAAAACTACTGAACAACAACAACAACAACAATAATAATAATAATAATAATAATAATAATAATAATAATAATAATAATAATTGGAGCATTGAGCATAATAAAAAAAAAACATCTGACCAAAGACGTAGAAGTTATGCCTAGACCCTCGACACTAAACGCTATCGGAAATATAGCCTTGTTGGGAACAGACCACATCCTATGCAAGACACTATCAATACAATAGTACAACCCCCAAAAAACAATCTACAAACACAAGACACATTCTACACAGTAAATATCCAATAAAATATACGACCACTACAACATATACTCAACAGAACTCGCAATACATACACGAATACGCAATGCAAGCATTAATTCAACACAATACTCAAACGAAAGCACATAACAAAATAAACTGATGCACTACAATACTAGGAAATGTACGTACTTCCCCAACAGCAATAAAAATAAACATGACCTCGGAATGCTGCGCAAACCTTAGTAACACGGATGTGTAGCAGCTGATGCAATAGAAATCTGCCTGAAATTATAAAAAAATGTCGAAAAATATTATTATTATTATTATTATTATTTATTTATTTATTATATCTTTCTCCGTTTTCTTCCTCTGTTTAGACGAACTTTCCTACCTTTTCGGACAAAACCTTTTGTAACCTTCGTCCTGTCTTTGTCCTTATATGTTTTTAATTGATATTAGCCCTTGTGGCCAATAAAACGAATTAATTATTATTATTATTATTATTATTATTATTATTATTCGTAGTAGTAGTAGTAGTAGTAGTAGTAGTAATGGCGGTGTGTGCTACTCTCTGTAACAATTATTTTTCAAAGCTAAAACATAAACAAACGCTTCAGACAAGGTCAGAATGTTAGTTTTCTTTACTGTTAAACTAAACCGATATATCACGGATCGATTCAGCAAAGAGATTCAAACATGCTAATGAATAACATACAATGGATAACATAACGTGAAGAAAAGTATGAAGGAATATTTAAAGAAAAGCAAGTAAATTTAACTGAACGTGAATTTATCGGAAGTGAAATATTAAGGGAAACTAGTAAAGAATAATCCACGCAATTCTTCAGAACCAAAACTTGCAGAGGTCATCGGAAATTGGAATACAATGGCAACGCAACACACAATAATAATAATAATAATATAGAAAGAGATATATGACAGTAAACAAGAAGTAAATTCAAATGCTGCCGAGAAATAATAAATATTTTACTACCCTTACAAATAACTGCAAATTTAGACAAATGATAGAGGAAGTTAAACAATATTTTTAGAAGATATTACAAATCAGAAACAATATTACACAACATAACAATATAACGCGGTAATCAAACTGATGAACTGTCTAAAAATATATACAAAGGAAATTCACGAAGTAGATATATTAGATTGAAAGGAAATAAGAGCGTGATAAATCGCAGGAGAAAGTAATAGAGGTAGTACATGTAATACACAAAATGGGATATAAATGTTATCTCTTTCTCTCCCTCTCTCACACATATCAATCAAAATTACATAAAACGCTTTCAAGGATAAAATGAACAGTAGTAAAATTGAAAACAAATAGATTAACCTACAGTGTGAAAGAAAAGTTAATCATTTGGTGTCACAAGAGTAGGAAGACTTCACAGCAGTAAATATGAAGGAAGCCATGAGAAGAAAAAGCAATTCGAAATGGACAGGATCATAAAACAAACAACATAAAAGAGAAAAAAATCAGGAAGCAGAAATATTAATTCAACAGATAAAAGGTAAATCGTTGAGAATTCAGGCATGTAAGGACAGAAAATAATCGAACAGAGACAGAAGAAAAATATTTTTAGAAGAGAATCGAAACTTTTACTAGAAAATGAAGACGAAAGCAATACAAGTACAAAATACACAACGTATAGAATATGAGAAATAACTGGATGCAAAATACTGAAAGTAATAAATAAAAAGAACTATCAAAAGAAATAATCAATTAAAAAAAAAAACAGAAATTAATATTGATCATGTAGTTGGACAAGAATGGGAAGACAACACAGTGGAAAATATAATGGAAGCCATTAGCAGAAAATAGACACTTTTAAATGACAAAAACTGGAAATATTCAAAATTTCAGAATAAAGCACTTCCATGTCTCAGTCATAAAACGACTAAATGCTTTGGTAAAATAAGCTGCCCGTCACATTCTTCAAAATGACTGACGTACATAATTCAAACATGTGATGAAATGCGGAAAACTGGTGAATTTAATAACTATAAATGGACTATTTGACGGCCTTTCTAAATTCTGCAAAAAATTGACAATCTGAAAGAAGATATATTCTTTTCTTCTCTAGGCACAAGGCCCGAAATTTTGGGGGAGGGAGAAAGTCGATTAGATCGACTCCAGTACGCAATTGGTGCTTAATTAATCGACCCCGAAAGGATGAATGGCAGAATTTGAACTCAGAACGTAAAGACAGACGAAATACCACTAAGCATTTCGCTCGGCGTGCCAACGTCTCTGCTAGCTCACCGCCTTAAGAAAGAAAATATATTAACTCCTCGACAGGAATAATAGACCTTTTGCAGAAGGGCTATAGAAGGTTGTAAAGAACCTGAACCGGAACTTACATTTTACCTGAACTGAACATGTAAAGTTAGTGAGAGTGTTTGAACTCACGGTTATTTCAATGAAGGGATATATAAATAAATATTCAATAGTGCTAATGAAAGGTAAAAAAACAAAAGCAAAATCAAGTTTTGTTTTAAATATGAAGAAAGTGCGCTCCCATTAGAAGCATTTCCTGGAAATATTGAAATATCTGAAGGAATGCACGTTATCAGTACATCTACTCACATTGTCATATCTCACGCTAAATCAATTCATGTACTGAGGTAATGCCAACAAGACTAGCATGATTAGGAAAGGCAGCCATTTGGTCTGTATATATATATATATATAT
>NC_068986.1:98594535-98596076 GCF_001194135.2 Octopus bimaculoides | reverse complement strand
GGGTTTTGTATGATTGTGTATAGAGGAATATATTATTTTGTTTAAAAGAGTTCCAACACTGTCTGTTTTTTATGTTTTATTTATATTCCTGCAAAACCAATGTGGGATATAGAATATGGAATATACAATATATAAGATAATATACAATATATAATATAAAATAAAAATGGATGGTACAATGAAATAAAGTATTGAATGTCTTATTGAATAGATGAAATAATGAGTGTTGAATACGTATTTTCTATACCTTGTGGTATTTCATCATGGCCGGTATGACAGACTTTAGCAGACTATATCTTATACTGTGTGTTTAAGGGTTCAGTAAGTTGAATAACAGGTTAGAGAGTGAGGATATCATTATAATGAAAACTATAAATCTTGTGAAATACAGCTACCCAGGGTTCCTGGTCGAGACATTAATTTGTTTCATCATATATCAAGCTTGATAAATGACTAAATACATTAATGTATTAATGTATATATAATTGGTATCCCAGGTGCATGTCGATGCTTAACCAGAGCGTATCGTCAGTGAAAACTTAAGTGACAGACCTAATATCAAGAATTGTGAGTAGACAGCGAGGTATTCTATAAGTATTTTGAGGACTAAAAGACAAGAGAGAAAGAGAGTGTAAAGAGACAGGGAAGACAATTAGAGTCGAAAGAGAAAAAAAAAAGTGATAGAAAAAACGAGAAAGAATTAGTGAGAAAATAGGAAAGGGGAAAACAGAACAAGTAAAGGAAATGAAAAAGAAAAAAGAAAGTAAAAAAAATAAGTTGGACAACCATAAAATGGAAGTTTGTTTTTACTTTTGTACGTAGGAAATGTACGTAAGCTGATAATTAGACTCTGAAAAATACAAAATGACCTTGGATATCTATTATGTGTGAAATCATGGCCTACTCATATTAAAGTATATATTTTTGTTTACATTCATTTTCCAATCTCTGGTTTCAATCCAAATATTACTGATTCACAATTAATTAACTCTCCTTTCCACAATATCTTACTTCCCTCTCTTTTTCATGTCCGCTATGCATTCTTGTTTTTCTACTTCGTTCTCTGCGTCGTTGGTATATTTATTTAGTCATACACTCGTTTCTCTTACTTTATCATGTTGCTATGTATTTTAATGTATTTTATATTTTTGTTTACACCTTTTATTGTTATCCAACTTAAGATCCTCTTTCTTACGTTCTTTCCATCTTTATTTTCCATTTACTCTTTTTCTCTCAAATGTTTTCTCTGTCCCTCTTCTGTGTGTCTTATTTTACCATCTCTCACTTGTTTCTGAGTTCCTCTTTTTTTTTCTCTGCCGATTGTTTTCAGTTTCTCTCGCAAAATATACCTCACCATGTACCAAACTCACGACATTAGTTTTTTGTAACTTAATACAATAAATCCGTATCGAAAATCAGCGACATGCACTTGGAACAGTTAATGCAGGGTTCAAAACAAACATGGTGAAATGCACCTATAATCTAATAATAAAAGTTAGGTTTCTCGTGGTTTCTCATTTAAATATATATATATATATATA
>NC_068986.1:98593407-98594332 GCF_001194135.2 Octopus bimaculoides | reverse complement strand
CTGAACGAGGTATTAACAGTAACTGCACGATAAAGTGAAGTATATTTGCCACTTAAATGTGGCTGACCCCGAGGGGTGGATGTTACTGCTGCTTTTAGCCCCAGGAGGACATCTCCTCCAGCTGGCTATCGACACACTTCTGTGTCCTGAATGTATTTGCCAAGGGAAGTTATCCTTCCCATCTTGATCTACGATACGTACGTACTCGAGTTTCAGGGTTATTTCCCTTCTTCCCTTTTTCCATATATATATGTCTGTATATGTCTAATTTTAAAGGAACAATATTTCCAGTTTACACAAAGCTCTGAGTGTGTTTGTATGTGCGTGCACTAGCTTTATATTGATTTATAACAAAAGCGTAAAGTCACATGTACATGGTAATTTCCGATTACACTGACCTAATACGTGGCCCTTACTTTATTTCATGGAATCCAGATTGATACAGAAAATGTTGAACATGGAAGGATTTGAAATCAGCAAGTGAAAATACGTTCATAAACTATTATGATCTTTCGCACAACGCTCTAGTTATTCCGTCAATCGATTGTCTTTATATTGATAAACAATATTGCACGTTCATTTGATATCAATGCTTACTATTCTGGATTCTTCAGTAGTACATAGCGAATATATTTTTCTGAAGGAATGGGAGGCTTGGCTGCATTAGCAACCTAGCATTATGCGTTTGGCTTGAAATTCTATGCGTAGTGGTAAACATTAGAGATGTATGAGATTCATGTTTTCGTTGTCTTAGTTAAAAAAACAAAAAAGAGCAAAAAGATTGCAATGTAGCTAGTAGTTGCTTAAAGATTTACTTCATTCCTTTGAACGCTTTGATGTATAATATATTTTTCACAGTCATACACGCATACATGGATATATATATATATATATATATATATATATATATATATATATATATATA
>NC_068986.1:98591777-98592800 GCF_001194135.2 Octopus bimaculoides | reverse complement strand
TATATATATATATATATATATGCACAAAGGTACGCAGAGATAGAGACACGTGATTGAGCACACACAGTCTCACATATCTTCATATATTACACATACGTATATAGTATATACATAGTGTGGTGAATAAATTGAAGTGAAGTTAACGCTTCCAGACGACTTCGGAATCTCCTGAAACTCTTCCGGAATGTCTCATTGTTTAAGTTGGTGAATGCTGCCATAATCCTGGCCTTCAGTTCAACTTTGGTGTTACAAGGAGATTGTTCGTCTCTCGGTCAACGGCGCCCCACACAATAGTCAAGAGTGTTGCAGACTGGGGAGTTGGCTAGCCAGATGTTAGGGTGGCTTGGTCGTGTGGCATGGTGCAGAGTACTGTTTCCAGACATAGTATTGTCCAGCAGCCATCCTCTTAACCCAGGTAGCACCACCTACTCTAGGCACTCGATGTAGGCCTCCGTTTTGAGTGTGAGGCTGTGTAGGAACATGAATGGAGGCATAATGTGGCCTTCACTAGTGATCACTCCAAACACAATGATGTTGACTGGATGGTTGATTTTTATCACTATCGGTACATGTTTTGGGGACACGGCAAACCAACGGTTGTTCTGTGAGTTCACCATCTGATCCTGACAGAAATTTTTCTCGTCTGAGTAAAACCAAGGCATGTTCGGTTGAAGGGGATGCATTGAGTTTGTTCAAAAGCTTCGTAGCGCGGTTTCTCCTCTTGTCTTCGATAGCTTCAGATAAAAATTGGCCTTTTCTCATGCTGTCCGAGGAATACCGAATGTCTTCGTGCACTACCTGCCTGATAAGAAACTCAGACACACTCATGTCCGTGGTGGTGGACCTGTTTGACTTGGACGGATCGTCGTCAATGATGGCCTGGATCTCACCAACAAATTCGGGAGTTCTTTTCTTATGAGAACGATCAGAGTGAGTTTTCCGAGGTACAGTACCTTTACAATCACAATTAGACTCATCGAACTCTTTTCGAATCCTCTGCATTGTCCTCAGATTGACATCCAA
>NC_068986.1:98588577-98589822 GCF_001194135.2 Octopus bimaculoides | reverse complement strand
TATATATATATATATATATATATATATATATATATATATATATATATATACACATACACATGTCATATGTATGTATGTACAAACATGTACACGCTCAAACACATTAGATTCATATGTATACATATCAATTAATGTATCACGAAACAGTAGGTTCACCATATCACTTTTATGACCTTACAGTTTTTTCTGCACTAAGAAACCATATACATATAGACATATACACACTCTTTAGCATTTTGGTGATCTGATGTGCTAGCTTTCTTTATTTTCATTAGTGTATGATGCGTAACCTGCATATCAATTCAGACATAAACGTAATTAAACATAATCTAATATTAACATAATCTATTGTACGGTGAAATTATGTTTAAACGATGAAGATTGCTAAACATCCGAAATCCTAAAAATATAAGACAGTTAAATAAATATCTCATATGGTTTATATACTACACATGTAACAATTTCATCGATCGGTCGCTTGGATTTCTATTGCATGGAACTTTGCATTATACTCTTCGGTATTGGATTACAGTGTTTTCCGTTAGCTGAGTCCGTTAGAGGAAGTTTTTTTGAAAGCCATGTGATTCTATGAATCCATGCATTACCCTACAGATTTACACACACACACACACACATACACATACACACACACACACACACACACACACACACACACACACACACACACACACACACACACACACACACACACACACACACACACGTATATATACCCCCCACACATATATAGAATAAAGTTTTTCTTAATTTAAATCCATTAATTATATCAAAATACGAAAATATTCCCTTCCATATGATGTGTCCATCTATTTTCATTCAAGTCTCAACGGAACAATGTCATCTCTGACAAATCGTCATTCATCCTATTTCCTACTTTGAGCAATTTTATACAGAGAAACATCTCACACAAGCCTTCATTCTTCACTCTTTGACTCTTTCCGTGAAGCTTGGTGACGGGTGTCTAATGATTTGGTAACTTATATCACGGAATACTCTTGGCTCTTAATGTTGTACAAGGCTAAGTTTACGCCAAGGCTTATCCGACTATTTAGACTGCCAATATCCATCTTATTGTACAATCATAGTTCCCTGATTGTAGTGCAATCTTGTTTGACGATACCACGCTGCATCATTCAACTAATGTCATTTAGAATTGGTACGAGCATAAAAAAAAATGAACCTGAAGGAGACTTTTCGGATTGGCTTCCTCAATCACAGGATCTC
>NC_068986.1:98579786-98582913 GCF_001194135.2 Octopus bimaculoides | reverse complement strand
GTGCATTAGCATCAGCTGAACATTATAGGTGTTCCAGCAGTGCTCACAAAGCCACTCATCTAATGACCTTCAAGTATCCAACGCTTGCCGGGTCATCTATACTACAAATTGCAGTGTTCTTGATTGCTTGATTGATTGATTGATTGATTGAGTGTCGGCAGATTCACTCGAGAACGGTGCAGTGGAATCGCGTGATATTCAGCAGAGAGCGGCAGCATGGTCCGCTCATGTTCAGGAGATTTTTATTGCCCTCCAACTCCCATGGTTACCGAGATAATCGATTATTACCTTTTAAGATAGGAATATCCCATTCAAAGTGGGGAGGGGCGATTTTGTTGCCTTTCCCATGCGCGAAATTTTACGAAAAACCAGCACAATAAAGATTATTTTTTTCTAAGTAATGTGGCTGGGTTTGTTTTTCGAAAATTTTAATCAGAGGCACAGAAAAAAAAATAATAATTTCAATTTTTTGTGCATTAAAAATAAAAAAAGCTGTAGCTTACGCTCTTTCTAATTACTATGTTTTTTTTAACTTCAGTTACAAATGTCTTCAAACGTCGACATTCAAACAGCTTTTCCATATTGAGACAAACGGACTCTGCACAATTGTATCCATCCGGGAACTCGTTTTCAATAATTGAAATTCACGGTTCTAATCAGCGTAAATGAACGTCCAACCTATGATTGATCTTGAACATTTTCGATTAACATTCTTGTGTCGCCAATACAACAACCGCACTACCATATATTTTTCTTTTAAGGCGAGGTTATACCACAAATAAGGTTCCGTGACTACATGGGGCTATGGGTACACACGTGAAGTTAGTTTTACAATATCGACCCGCAAAATCCTTAGCATCGTATTGTTTTTGGGTTGTTCTTACTTTTTTTGTTTTTGGAATTAAAAATTTTTTTTTTAATTTTTAGTTCTTTTTATTATTCAAAATATACATAGGAAATAGCCTTTAACCAAATCCACCACACTGCCCGAGTGAAACTGGGAAAAACAGCTAGTATTCATATAATAATATGTATTAAATGTGAAACACGCAGCAATCAACAGCTGATTATAATGCACAGAAACAATTGTAGTGGTTGAAAGGAAAGTCTCTTCATTCCACCTTGTATAATAATTTCTTTTATTTATGCATATTTCCGTGTGTGTGTGTGTGTGCTTTTACAAATGTATCAAGTTACTAACTACTACATATATACAAACATGCTTATACATTCATACACGCACGCACACACATATATCGAGATATATGTGTGTGCATTGATATATGTGTAAGTTTATTTAATTACCAGACAATATTTGAGCACATTATAGTTAATTAATGTCCTGGAAGGCGATATCGCTCTTTGCTCGCTACTTTATATATGAACCACTAAATAAATAAAAGAAATTTGCATAAAATTAATATTTTATGGAAGCAGACACCGATGTGAGTTTTAGAAGTTCACATCGCTATCTTACGCTGTGGGTGATCGAAAGATTATGAATAAAATGCTGAAACTGCATAGAGGACTATCAGTTGTAACGATTTCGTTATTGAGTGGCACTTGTGATCCGTATTCCTGCTTAAAACCGTCATCAGGTTAACGAATGCCTATCGACGAATCAATTAGGTTTCAAGCTTGCAGCTCAGTTCTCTGGTTTGAGTATTGATCTGTTTATTATTTTCTCCACTTTAGAAGGCCCTGAAGAAGATCACGGACGCGTTTAAGTTGTTCGATCAGGCTTATTGAATTACGTGTAAGTGGCTCTGTATTCCACTGATACGTGTACCTTTAATGTATTTATGAATTTTTCAAGTGGAATCTGTTCGACAGACTGTGACGAGGTTGGACATGTATGTTATAGGTACAGTCCATATAACAGGAATCCGAGCAGTCCATTAGAAAATTTCAGTGCAGTGGGAAGAACCTGTGACCTCATAATTACGAAGCGAATTTCATAACCTTTCGACTCTATAATATCCACAATGAACCGCTACGAAAAACTTTCAAAATGCCATCTTTTACACTTGATAATAAAGTACACAGCCTTGATATTTAGTAAAACAAAACCAGGAGATATCAATATCGTTGTTGTTTTAGAGAACGTATGAAATGACACACTCCATCCATGACTATCTTCTCAATTTCCTTGTTGCAATTCGCCCATATATACATTATCAAATGTTGTTGTTGGCACTCCGTCGCTTACGACGTCGAGGGTTCCAGTTGATCCGATCAATGGAACAGCCTGCTCGTGAAATTAACGTGCAAGTGGCTGAGCACTCCACACACACGTGTACCATTAACGTAGTTCTCGGGGATATTCAGCGTGACACAGTGTGACAAGGCTGACCCTTTGAATTACAGGCACAACAGAAACAGGAGGTAAGAGTGAGAGAAAGTTGTGGTGAAAGAGTACAGCAGGGTTTGCCACCATCCCTTTCCGGAGCCTCGTGGATCTTTAGGTGCTTTCGCTCAATAAACACTCACAACGCCCGGTCTGGGAATCAAAACCGCGATCCTATGACCGCGAGTCCGGTGCCCTAACACTGGGCCATTGCGCCTTCATTATCAAATGTATTCCTTCGTCAAACAGCACTGTGTAGTACGAATGATAATTTGCTAGGAGGTCGAGAGATTAGGTAGATGCCTCTATTCCATCGACTGTTTGATAACGATATCATTGTAGATTCACTTCTACTCTTTTACTTATTTCCGTTATTTAACTGCGGCTATGCTGGAGCACCTCCTTAAAGGGATTTACCAAAGAAATCGACTCCGACTTATTCTTTCTAACCTATCCTTTCCAAGTAGTTATAAGCTGTCAACTTAATGTGACAGTCCCTTGAAGGGAATAATACTACTGTTGGTTAGATCCAGGAAGCTGCACCGCTTCCTGTCAGCCTTGACACATTTCCTGTGTCCTTATGTTTGCAAGGGGGAGACAAGCACCTCCACCTTTTATTCTTTCCACGCCTAATACGTATTCTATCGTTTCTTTTGCCGAACTTACGGGGATATAAACACACCAGCATCGGTTGTCAAACGATGGTGGGTGTGTGGGGAAAACGCAGACACACACACACACACACACACACACACACACACACACACACACACACACACA
>NC_068986.1:98568539-98579587 GCF_001194135.2 Octopus bimaculoides | reverse complement strand
CACACACACACACACACACACACACACACACACACACACACACACACACACACACACACACACGCACACACACACACATAGAGAAGTGATGCCCAATAGATTTACTGTAACCTTGATACTAGACGCGCTCAGCATCATCCGCGAAAGTAATACGTACGTTTTCAATAGAAAAAAGTATCTTCAAATTCGAGGCACAGCTACGGGGACACTATTTGCTCCAGTTTTCACGAACCCAGTATTGGGTTACTTGGAACAAAACCTATATGAAAAAATGAAGAGAACTACGGCATGACCTTTAAAAGACATTTAGAGGAGACATGGAAAAGATACCTCGATGATTGCTTCCTAATTTAGACCAAATCCCTAGGAAATGTGGAAGAATTCAGCACCCTCCTCAATAATCTATACCTTCATCTCAAATTCACCAGAGAAATGGGCAACACACATTTATCATTTCTTGATATAACGGTAATTAAAAGTAACACCGCAATCACAACTGATATTAATTACAAAAGCACAGATACATATCAGTACCTAAATTTCAAATCATGCCACCCAACACACAAAACACAACATCCTGTACTGTCTAGCTAGGAAAATTTGTACTATAGTCGATGACCCAAATACCAGAAACACGCGACCTATAGAACTCAAACGATTTCTACTCACACAAAATTACCCTCTCCAACTTATAGAAAATAGCATACAACGAGCAAAAGAGATACCTATAGAACAACTTATTGCAACACGAAAAAGACGAACCCATCAAAGGAACACAATACCATTTCTGGTAACATACAATACGCATTGCCAAAATATTTTTGACATCATCGAAACAAGTTTGCCAATCATAGAACAAAGTGAAAAATAATAACTAATCAAACACTTATCTTAAGCAAAAGGCAACCACATAACCTAAAGAAACTATTAACAAAGGCAAAATTCAACATGAACAAACAGGATAAAACATTCAGAGTATCCGAGTGTAATGATAACAGATGTGGAACTGTCGATATATGCGTACGAGTAGATTTATTAGAACAAAAAATAGACAAGCTTTTCGCACATGCAGATATGAACTGCAAAAGCAGAAATTTGATCTACTGTTTTAAATGCCTCAATTGCGAGGAATTATATATAGGCGTGTTTGTCGTCTTGGGTACTTAAGCCGATTTACAATGGATATAGGGTTCCCGTTATTTTTCAATACCTCTAGGAAGCGTGTGGTGTAGGTCACCTTATCCTCTGTCCTGCTGCACTTGCTCTCGATGTGTTTAAGTTCATTGCTGGCGTATCCTATTTTTACCATAATGAAAAACGTGAAATCCAGACCATGTTTTAAATTCATTCAACTGATATATATATATATATATATACACACGACTGGCTTCTTTCTGTTTCCGTCTACCAAATTCACTCGCAAGGTTTTGGTCGGCCCGAAGCTATAGTAGAAGACATTTTCCCAAGATGTCATGCAGTGGGGCTGCACCTGGAACCATGTGATTAAGAAGGAAGCTTCTTACCACACAGCCACGCCTGTGAACAAAATACACACTCCGAAAACCAAAAAAGAAAAAAAGCAATAAAGCAGAAAAACAAAACAAAAATTAAAAAAAGACAATAAAACACGCACATACAAAGAACAATTATTATTAATTCATATAACAGTTTAAAACGGTTTTGCATCGATAATCTTAAAATAACATGTATAGAAAGCATAATCGTAGAAATATTGATTTCCACCATAGGCACAAAAGAGTCATCTTAAACTGTGTATCTTAATAGAAAGATAACCAACAGTTTCCAATAGCCTTTGTATCTACAGCCGAAGTTTTACTGAATCGTGAAAATTTACTTAGACATTAAATTCTTTAATGAATTGTCTTGCTATTCAGTCTGTACTTTTATAATGTGCCACGTTCAGATATGGTTCAACTTCCAAGACTATTAATACAAATCTTCATTATATTAAGGATAGAGTAATTACTCATACGTATAGTGCATTGGTTTCCAGTTCACAAAGGAATTAATCGAATGCAAGATTAACCAGATTCGTTGAAAATTACACACACACATACACACACACACACACACACACACACACACACACACACACACACACGTACGAACATGCACATACACACGCACACACATATAAGCATAACACATACATATAACTGGCTCAAACTGCTTCCTACGCATTTTTTAAAAATCTGAGGTCAGTATTCTGATTATTTATAAAACAAAAATGGATCTTTTTTAAAACGGGGGCCACATTTTTCATTAACGAAACACTTTGAAACTTGGAACACTGGTAGAATGTGTCATATAAAACATCTTTTTCTCTTAGTCTTCTTAAAAAAAAAAAGAAATCCCTAAGTTATTCCATGTTAAAGTTGTCGTATTTCTGTAATTTCAACCAATCACTGACGTCCATTCAGCCGATATACATTAAGTGCCGACTACATAAACAAACGATTCTGAAACAATTCTATCGGTGATAGGGTTAGGGTTAGGGTTAGGGTTAGGGTAAAACAGCAAATTTAAAAAGAAAAAAGCAAATAAAACGAAGAAAAAAAAAGAAAATGAAAAAAGCAAATTTAAAATGAAAAAAGCAAATAAAACGAAGCTATGGCTTAATCAGCCAAAGGAGTAAACATAAACAACTGAATACTTGTCAGTGATTGGTTGAAATTATCGAAATAAGACAATTTTTTAAATGAAATAAATTCGAATACAAAAATATTTTTCTGTTCTATAACACAAAATAGATAAGTATACGAAGTTTGAAAGTCTTTTGGTACCAAAAACACTACGTAAAACATTAATGAAAAATGTGGCCCCCGTTTTAAAAAAGATCCACAAAAATTAATGGAATATGTGAGTGACAACGTACCTAATACAAAACGTACCAAACTGACAAAAAAAAAAAGAAAATCAGAAAGAAAAACAAATCATAAAATTCCCACATCACTAATTACTTGAAAGAAATGCCCAAAGTTACACACACACACACACACACACACACAGACATATGCTTAATATCTTCCATAAGGCTGTCTTTCCATTCCCCCAAAAACTATAACTATTTATCAGTATAAAATGTGACACTACACCTAACACATATTCTGCCATAGAATCATAAAGCAATATATGGGCCTGCTCCATCGTCGGTAAGCGAAACAAATGAAACAGTTCAGTGACAAAGAGCCGAACGCAAAACATATTTAACTTAACGGAGAAAATTTTTCTCGTCTGCTGTCACACACACAATACACATGCGCGTGTGACACAGACGCAGACACGCTCTCTCATACTCACAGACACACACGCATTGTCATCACACTATGCTTTTGCAACCATTTTCATATACCGCAACGCGTTGTAGAGAAAAAAAAAAGAGTACGGAAACATGTAGGACTGTATGTACATTCTTACATCAGAATAAGCGGAAGAGCAAAGAGGCTATGCAATATATAGAGGCATAGTAAAAAAAAACTGTGATAATATAAGCAGTGATGTCTCAGAATCGTTAGCGTGCGGCGCAAAACGCTCAACTGCACTTCGTCCGTTCTTAGTTCAAATTTCGTCGAAGTCGTCTGTGCATTTCATCCTTTCGGGGTCGATTCAGTATGTATAAGTTGACTACTGGGGTCGTTGTCATCAACTCATACCATTCTCCGAAAGTGCTGAGCTTGTTCCAAAAGTTGAAACCAATATTAGCAGGGATAAATTAGACAATACATATACATACATGCATACATATGTGTGTGTGTGTGTGGGTGTGTGTGTGTGTGTGTGTGTGTCTATACATACGCACACATGCTGAAGCACCGACTTAAAGGGTTTTAGCCGAAGAACTCGACTTCAGGACTTATTCTTTCTAAGCCTAGTACTTATTCTATCGGTGTCTTTTACCCAACCCCTAAGTTACGGGGATATAAGCACACCAGCATCGGTTGTCAAATGTTGGGCTTGGAGGATAACACAGACACACACATAAATATTTATACATACATACATACATACATACATACATACACGCACATATAATATATACGTAAACGTGCGTGTATATGTGTAACAAATAATGGCAATTCATAACTATGCGGATGGGTGTGACCGGCAAATCCTACCACCCTTATATCATCTGTTTTCATGCAGTCTCTGTACTTAAAATCTTCAGATCCGAAGGTAGGCGAAGTCGACTCGCATTAAGAAATGAACCTTGTCATTCTGGTAGATAAGATATAATTGTTCATAGACTATTAAATTTGTTCTTAAACAGGCTGTTGTTTTCATGTTCTACATAATCAGATCTTACCGCCATCTCAATCTGAACCCCATCCTTAATTTACTCTTCAAATATCTAATATACTCATCTTTATCCATCCAAAGGATTTTGAATTTAATTTTGTTCGGGGCTGTTATGGACTCCTCCTCACTTGTGTTACTTGTTTTCTCTTTTGAATATTTTATAGTTTTAGTATGAGAAGAATATTTTGCAGTTTGGTTCATATTGATCCCGATAATTTGGTTCTCATTTCCAATCTTTCCTTTTCCCTCTGTTGTCGCAGTATGAATGGTGTGGTACTACTAGCTATGGTTGTGATACGAGTTCAAGTTTTTGGTTTCTGGCATTGAGACAACTTCATCCACTATCCATGGAGCAGTCATTGCAGCTGTGACAGATGATAAACTAGAGACTGCAGATCTACTCCCTGATATTTCCTTCTAAACTTGAGCCCATAAATTTCAATTGGAACTTGATACCACACCTGAATCAGTTGGTTTTTGTATCCGGTACTACTCTCGCTTCCTTACCACATTTTTTAATATCTAAGATCTCCATTTGTTATGCAATGCTCGTAAAGACATTATTGTTAATATCTTTGTCAACATTGCACAAATTTGCGTTGTTCTTGCTGCTTATTGTGCTTTTGTAGTTTTACAATTTTTAAAGACGTATACCTCTATCTTTCAATATAATTACGTGTATAAGGTGGTGAGCTGGCAGACCCCTCCTCCCAAATTACGGGTCTTGTGCTTAGAAAAGAATATAATTATGTTTGAGAATCCTGTTTCTCAAAATCTGTTTATTTATTTGTAATTTGTTTTTCTTTGAAAATTCTTCGGACATTTTTTTATTTGAGAAGAGTACGCACATTGAAGTATTTCCATATACACCTAGAACCACGTTAATAGCTTAGGAGTGGAATTTAAGATTTCTCGGTTTTCTGTGAATCGATTTCGATAAAACTTTTCCCAGTTGGTAGGCACACAATGAAAACACAATTGTTATGTTTTAATTATTCTGTATAACGTCCTTTCTTTTATTTCAGATTCTTCAGTTAGTTTTTCTGTGAACCACACTAATAGCTTTTGAATGAATATAGCCCATGTAGACATGTTTTTTTTTAATCTGAAATGAAGGGTAATGATACATATTAAGCATACATTAAGTATGTATTTAACAGAAAACCATGATAATATTATAACATCTATTGAGATAATGAATTATTTAGCCATATGAACGCCATTTCGACGGATAACTTCAAAAACCCTATTAGTCATGGAATCTGTCAATTCTTTAATAGTAGGAGGTTGGACTGCCTCTGTTGTAGCTTTGATGGTAGTCTATAAGACATCTTTCGACGTAAATTGGCGTCCATCCGTATAAACATCTTGTTTAACGATAGACGAAAGATTTTCGATAAGTTTGAGATCCGGAGATGTTAGTGGCATCAACTATCAATCTTTCACCTTGTATGTCGTAAGACCCTAGGAATTTTCGGGTGGTCCTGGCATAAGGGGAGGGAGCGTTGCCATGCATGAATACGAGATTCCTAAGAAGTGACAGAAGTATGTCATCTAGCCAGAGATCCAAGACCTCTTTCAAGACATTGCAGTAGGCGGCTGCGGTCACTTTAACCTCTTCAGGTATCTTGACTAGGCCAACAAGTCTATCTCCAATGATTCCAGCCCACAGCATGACTCCTCTACCAATTTGCTGACGTGGTAAACGTTGGTGACGCTCATCTCCAAAATAGACTCAACCATTTGCCCAACCATCGGGTTCGTCAAGGGTCGCCCTGGTTTCGTCAGTGAACAGAACACAACTCACGTCTAATGTCGTACTTTTGGGCCCATTGAAGCCTCAAACTTCTGTAAGGAGGCAGTTTCAGGGGTTCTCGCACAGAAGCCATGGTTCTCGAGGATGCGATTTCTGGTGATTTTCGGTACATGAGAAAGTCCGGAGGTGGTGAAAATAGCTTTGCTTGATTGTCCAGGCTTCCTACGTAACTTGCAGCTAATATTCTTTAAATCCCTACTTCTCACAGTCCTGGAAGTCCCACAATCGGATCGTTATTATCTTGGCACTCATGTGGCTAAATAATTCATTATGTTAATAGCTGTCATGATATCATTATTTGTTTTCTGTTAAATATATACTTAATGTTTGCTTAATATGTATCATTACCCTTCGTTTTCTGAAAAAAACCCCCCAAAAATGTCTAGATGGGTTATTTTCATTCAAAAGCGTGGTTCATCCAAAAACTGAAGAATCTGAAATAGAAAAGAAAGGATGTTACACAGAATAATGATAACAGAGTGTTGCCATATTGTGCAAATCAATTGGCAAACGTTTTATCATAATCGATTCACAGAAAACCGAGAAATCTTAAATTTCACTCCTAAGCTATTAGCGTGGTTCTGGGTGTATATTATTTTGTCCAGCCACTGGTAAAAGAAGTTATATAGAAAATATAAGCACTAGAAAAGAATAATAATGTGGGGACATAAGAAGCCTCATACATAACACAGTACTTTAACGTTTAACTTTTTAATCTGTTTTATGCACCTTCTATAAATTCATATAGTATTACGCATGACATAATTTACTCGGAGATGGTGGCGAATCTCCATCATTCGGTGATAAGAATTCATTTTTAAAATCAAAAGTATTACAATTTCTATGCAGTTTACGCCTATCCCATTTTATTGACAAAGAATGGGGGCACTGCAGACTGTAGTAAATGACATTTATCCAGTACACGAAACAGTGGTATCGAGACTGAGGACGAGCGGTGACTAAGTAAACATTTGGCCATACTACACGTAAAACACTTTATATACACATACATGTGTGTATATACACAAATATACGCACACACAAATAAAACCTTTCATATATATACGTGTATACACAACCGTACGCACACACAAATAAAATCTTTCAGATGCTAGTCAAGCAGTCGACGATGAAAAATATATGAAATAATAAAATAGTATAGCTATGGTGTATTCTCTACATTGTTAGGTTTCTACTCCGTATATATAATGTTGTTATAAGACAATGCTTCTAGATATCTCATATATTTCAGCTAAATATAATTCAAGTATGTTTGCAGATAATTTAATTATTTATTCTATTCAACTGACTAATATTTACAACACTGGAAATAATAGAATATTAACAATAACAAGTTGCTCAACTAAGAAAGAGTTGGAAAGAACGCCAGATAACGGAGTTTCGAATGTCAACCTTGACAAAAAATAAACAAAACAAAAAGAAAAAGTCATGGTAAGAACTTTCTATATGAGGAATATATATCAGTAATATGTATATAGGAGTGAATTTAAGTAGTTCACTTCGCAACTTTGTAATTTCTGGGTTCAGTTCTTATGCGCAGCTTTTTAGTCAGGTACTTGTACGTTAGGTTATCTAAAGTTGACAAATGACTTGTCAGCGAATTTGGTAGACGAGAAGCGTGCGTAGGCCCATTCCCTCTTTCTCTCTCTGTCTCTCTCTGTCTGTCTCTCTCTGTCTGTCTGTCTGTCTCTGTCTGTCTGTCTGTCTGTCTGTCTGTCTGTCTGTCTGTCTCTGTCTGTCTGTCTCTCTCTCTCCCTCTACTTTGTTATATATATATATATATATATATATACATACATAGAGAGAGAGAAAGAGAGAGAGTGTGAGAGACAGAGAGAACGGGCCTCCTCACACCTCCCGTCTACCAAATTCACTGACAAATCACTTGTACAAATACCTGCCTAACTACTGGCAGAGATACCCGGCGTTGCCCGTGTCACATGTAATTCAAAAATTAGACTTTCCTATATTTTCTCTAATGAACTGGAGTAGCTATGATTCGAATTGCATCAAAATTGGTGATTAAGAATTTTAATGGGGGTTCTTTCTCTCTTTACACACCCTAACAAAAATTCTAATCATGACATATTTATCCCATACTACTCATCTTCATGCTCAGATTCCAAAATCCATACCTTATAAAACTCATTCACAGGTTTTACTCCTGAAAAGTGGAGCACATGGGTCACATGGAGCTCTAAAATGTGGGAGTTAAGGCACCTATTAGGGATGTCTTAAAGTCAACTAGAGAAGTAAAACTGTTGGGAATCTTTTTTAAAGTGTGTCTTATATCTATTGTTCGAATTTCTGTGTAATCGGAAATATATGAATGTTCACTGGGTTTGTAAAAGAGAGCAAAGCTAGAGGAAACCAAAAGATGAATGATAACAATAAGCAGTCAGCTACCTCGCCCTAGTCGTTACTACTTCCCAATGTAGGATTCCTCATCATACAGGTGACCGGCACACCCGTAAGTTGGATTACGGATCTGTAGCAACTGGAAGGGAGTAACCGAAGTCAAATAAACATTAACAACTCTGTGACGTGAGGGCTAAGGGGAAATGAAAGTGTCACCTCTGGAGTTTGCTAATGATCACTATGCCGATAGGTAACTGGTCAGAATAAATTTGCAGTCTATAATTCTCTTTGAATAACCAATCGCTCATCTAGAAAGGCCTGGAAATCAATGTTACCATCTAGGGACTATCTATGACCCAGTGGTAATAAAAAGATTCAAAGGGGGTCTGCAACCAAATAACTATATTCAAAATAACACAATGCAAGACGAACCATGCTCTAGTCAGCCAACTGAGATTAACAGCAACATTAACTCCAGTTATACGACCAAGATGATCGCAGACATTCCCCAAATAACCAAATAGAGTGTTGAAAATCATCTGAATGAACTTGGTTACTTCAGCAGGCTCGATGTTTTGGTTCTGCAACAATTGAATGAGGCTAACCTCGCCCAACGGATTTTCGTCTCTGATTCTTTACACAAATGTGAAGAAAACGATCCTTGTTTGAAGAAAACGGTGACAGGGAATTAAAAGATGGATCGTCAATGACAATGTGAAGCGCAAGCGATTATGGATAAGCGCGGCAAGTGCCATGGTCCTTAAAGTGAAGAGTAAGTCAAAAATATCTAGTAGTTCATTGACTTATATCACTTGAGTGGACTTAGTGATTCTGTAAGTAGAGATCAATAATGCAATTACCAGATGGGAACGGGGGGTTCTTAGTCGACGAAAACAATCTATAGAAACAAGGCTCCCACATGACCGGGTTTCATATACTTAAACCAGTCGGAGAATAAAATATGAAATCAGATAAGTGAGCAACGTCTATAATGCAAATATTTCATAAGAAATGTTTCTCAAGGATAAAAGTGTGCATTTGCTGTAAAATTATTATCGGTATTACAACACAATAGGTAGAAATAACCTATGCATTAAAGGCAGTTCATTTATGTGAACTCACAGATACGATTCGCGTTACGAAAGAATTTAATAACTGAATGAATATTGCAATATACTTCCAAGAATGTTACATTTACTTTCAGTATTAATCAGTATCTACCATGTCGATTTGAAAGACTGCATAAAACACACAATTTCGAGAAAGACTGAATGAATGCCTAAGTCACATAGAATTATATAAATATATGGTGTATTATTGTTGTTTTTTTATATCCCATCGAGATATATCATTAATAAACTACTTATTTAAGGCGGTGAGTTGGCAGAAACATTAACACGCCGGTCGAAATGCTTAGCGGAATTTCGTCTGTCTTCACGTTCTGAGTTCAAATTCCGCCGAGGTCGACGTCACCTTTCATCCTTTCGGGGTCGTTAAATTAAGTACCAGTTGTGTACTGGGATCGATCTAACCGACTGGCTTCCTCCCACAATATTTCCGGTCTTGTGCTTTGAGTAGAAAAGAATAAACTACTTATTTGCGTGCTTCTCGATGTTTATCTATTTTCTAAATGTAAAGAACCTTATATTGTCGCTTGTACCAACAAAACATTTAATTGGGATGTCTGAAAGTTGAGAAATTGCTTTGGCGTACTAGTATAACAACTGACTGGTTTACAATAGTTTTGTGATTCGAGCCACTCAGATGGATTTCCGCCATTACTTATTGTAAAGCGTTTTTAACCCAATATATTATCAACTGTATATATAGATATACGTTCGAGACATAACAATTTTGTGATGTTACACATATATACCTAAGAGCATGCATGCATTTTGGTCTTCTATCCTTTTCTTGCTTTTTATCTTTGGCCTCTAGTATTAAGCTGGGAAAACTCTGAAATAATTTTAGTCGATGATATCAGATGTAGTCTGATATATATAATTATCTATTTAAAGAAGGTCTAAATCTAATTAATATAAAGGGATGCAACAAAAACCCTTTTAACACGACGTGTTAATTTCTTGACGCAGTGATCAATCGTCGTTAACTGGAATACATAAGTGTGTGAGCGCATGTATCTCTATTTGTGGTAGAGTATGTTGACGTATATCAATATGTATGTATGTATGTATGTATGTATGTATGTATGTATGTATCTATCTATCTATCTATCTATCTATCTATCTATCTATCTATCTATCTATCTATCTGCAGTCTGTCTGCATGCCTTTCTGCATGCCCGTCTGTCAACTTGTCTGTGTAAGTATTTCTTTCTAAAAGTTTTTATTCTCCATTCCTTTCGAAATTGCACTGAAATGTGGTTTTGGTCGTTTTGACTGCTTCTAGCATGTAAGGCTGCCTGTTTAGGGTCGCCTCTCTTGTGCTTAAATGTACACTGATTTTATATATATATATGTTGTTATTATTTGTATATTCTCCCATATATATATATATATATATATATATATATATA
>NC_068986.1:98553588-98566996 GCF_001194135.2 Octopus bimaculoides | reverse complement strand
TATATATATATATATATATATTCATACACCTAATATGTCTTTGAAAACCCCCACATCGTGTGGGAGACGTTTCCTCAGAAAACGATACACAGTGGGAGTTGTTCTAATCAGAAGCCTCTCTTCTGGGATTGGCAATGGTGAGAGCATTAAAACCCTCGCCCGTTGTCAAAATGTTGTTTAGTTTGTGTTTTCAGATTCGATTAATTCCTTGTTGTCCTTCCGTACAAAAGTGTTGTTCAGAAAGTTCCGTCTCATGTGGTTGATGTGATTATTGTCGTTTTGGTTCTTTTTGTTTCGGATTCCTCTGTTGCAGATCATGTGTCTCTCGCTGTTGCTGAGAATGCTGGTTCATTCCTTGATATTGTTGTAGTCGATTTATCACTTGTTGCTGTTGTTATAGCTTCCGTTGTTGCTGCTGCTGTTGCTGCTACTGCTGCTGTTGTTGCTGCTGCTGAGGTTGTTGGCTTGCAGCTTTGATTTTGAGATTGGTTGCAGCGTTTTCGAGATTGGCTGCCGCGAAGCTATTCAGATTTATGCCCACAAACGTTTGTGATCTACGGGTTACGTCTCTATATTGTCTCTCCCTTTTTCTTTTTGAGGTTCGCTCGACGATCACCCACTCGGGTGGTTTTTGTCTCATCTGTGGCTCCTTCTTATATCTAAGGAGTCGGTAGGATTTCTTATGGCCTTATTGCTCCTCTCTTCCAATGTTTGACGTTGAGGTTGCTGCTGCTTTTCTCTTTTGGATTGCAACGGATTTGGCGCTAGGAACATTGGAACAGCATGAGGCACCTCTTTCGACTTCTCTAGAGCGGGGCAGAAAGCTTTTAAGTGGCCGGTTTTGCCATAAATGTAACACCTGGGTTTCTTACCTTCCACAACATCCACATCTGCTCGCACTCTCCGAAATAGAAAACAGTCCGGGAGAGCCTGAACTTCGGGAGCAACTAACCAAAGCCTGGAACTCTATGGACAGTCCTGTTCTGTTTTGTTGAGGGCTTGATCGTAAGCTTATCTCCTCCCCGTGCTCCTCCAGCATGGCCATTACTCTAGCCTGGTCCCTATGAGGAGGTACGTCTGAGACCCTGACTTTGGTCACACGGCGTCCCATGTATAAAGGGAGCATCACGTACTGGTCAGAGGATCAGGTCATTATAGTCATCCCACGCGCTTCCCTTTCGTTCCATATTGTTTTCTTCGACAGACAGGCATTTTTCTGTTTCAGTTGGGGATGGGTGTAGCGGCTTTCTCTCTCTCTGCGATTCAAGCATTTATAAATTATCGTTCTCTTTTTGGTGGAAATTCTTTCCTCTTATGGGAGAGCCTAGGACTTGCTTTCTATATTGTGTCTATGTATAAGCTTTTTATCTCTCTATACTTCTTACTTAGATTTCTTATATATTTTAAAAATATTTTTACTGATATGACTTGCTGAGGACTGTACTGATAGGATTTGCTTTCTATATTCCATTCTTCAATAGAGTTGTGTTTTCCTCAAATTCTCTAGACTTCATTATAATTTTTGAACATATCATGTGGAAAGTATTACGGTCATGAAAGATTCTTTCTTTTTGGTCGTTCAGTGTCTGTCTTTAAAGTAATAAGCCGAGTTTTTTGCTATATGAGAGGCGTTTCTATTAAAAAATACATTACAAGGATCAGCTTTTATGTATACAGGGACACATGAGAAAGCCCACTACATGCGTAAACTTGAGACATATTTTGCATCTAATTCATAAATTTGCTTTGAATTACATTATAAATATATTGTTTATTCTCAAATTTTGGACATGCATCCTCTCTGTTTGCATTGTGAATTTTTTCACATAATCTTTGAATACGTCTTACTTAATTCTTACTTAATATCAATGGTTACTGATGATAGTTTGCCTAAGGATTCTAAATATTTTGACTTTTTCTAATAGCTCTGATATGTGAAGTAACGAAGCAGTTACCAGAGGTAAGAAGCATTCTTTTTTAAATCCATGTGATGGACAAAATTGGTAAAATATAATGGAAATGTCTTAAATATTTCGTTAGGACACAAAATCTTGATTGTAATAGAATTGTTAAGGTAAGAGCTCAAATATAAACAGAAGCATATTCTTTCGTTCGAGCTATTTTCAAGTGACTCCTGGTTGCAGCCATACTGTAGTATGCATAGTTATAAAGAAGTTTATATCTCCCTCTTAGTTTATGGCATTTACTGGCTTCTAGCAGCTCAAAGAAAATTGTGGTAAATATCGTCAACGGCCATTGAAATGAACTCAGTTCCACTGATACTAAAATGGCTCAGAATGCTTCCAATCTGCATGCACCAGATGAATTGTGAATGTAGAGAATTATTCCATAGATAATTACTGCATAGAAATCGTAATACAATTTTGATTGTAGAATCAAATTTAAGTTGACTGCGTTTTCAACTAAGATAAAAACAGTGTTTACTTTAAATCAAATATACATTTAAAACTTTCAAAGGAAATCTTAAATGCTTTGTCAGCAAACGTATTCTCACTTTCTGACAAAATTGTTAAATTAAGAATTCAAATGTAAATGGAAGCATGATTCTTTTTTTTTTTTGTTTTTGTCCAGAGCATTTTCTCTTGGTTACAAGTTGTAGCCATTGTGTATGCGAATATCTATTTAGACACGGGAAATATACTGCTGATTCATCACATTCTTCTGGCTTCTGTCAGCTTAAGCGAATCCATGACAACTATCTTCAACAGTTACCGAAGTGAATGTATTTCTACTGTAGCTAAATAACAGGCTTGAGATCCTTCTTCACTGCAGTCGTCATTTTGATTGTTTCATTCAATTTAACATTTGTGAAGGGGAAGTCTTGTTCCATAGATACCTCCTGCACTGAAATCGAAATATAAATTCAATTGCAAAACCAAATTTTAGCTCACTGCCTTTCTAATTAAGATACATACGGCAGTATTTAACTTAATTCAAATATAATTTGGCCTTACTTTGAGGTGAATCTTATACCGAATTCCATGTATGTAGTTGGAATTTGATATTATTCATTATAACGAAATAATCCGATTAAATATGATTCTTCCCCTCAGAAATAAGACAAATGAAGTATTAAAATTGACACATAACAAATTAATTTTTTTAACAAACATTAATTTACGCTCTTCAACTGGCTCTGGATCATCCAGTAGAAACTTCTTTTAGATAATTTGGTAAATTAATCAGGAAAATGTGTTTGCTCTATTTTAATTAGGGAAGTTGGTGGACAATTCTTTTGATTTTTAATAGCTTGCATCGTTCTTTTAATGCCAATTATAATCGATAGACTGATTACTGCTGCTTCACCGAAGTCTTCATTCTTACTAGATGTTATTGAATGAGGCACTTCATTCGACGACTTAATATGTCCATGTATCATTCTCACAGTGTTGTAACTGTAAATCCACAGGCATTTAATATGTTAGTATGTTCCCTGGAAGACTTTATAAGTTGGTCAATGAACGTTGTTAAATAAGCACGTAACTTAACGTTTATGGTATTTATTGCAATTCCAATATCTTTTTCAGCATTCGGTTTTTCTTTTTTTGTTTAGAAAACAAGAGCATTGTCAGCTAAAGTTTTGTAGTCTTTCTTTGATTCAATAAGTAAAAGCAATATAATAGACTACTGAACACTAATCAATTTCAAAATTACAACTAAATTGATTTATTTTGAAAGAGAGATAACCCCAACGATACAGCTTAGTTGAGAAATAAAACAAATAATCTCTTTGTTTTCGTTTACGTTACTTCTTATTGCTAAATGGATGTGTCTCATCGAACTTGTCGAGTAATGAAAGAAGTACAATCAGTATAGAAGTCTCTTTTTGTAAACTATAGAGTGTATATACAATTGACAAATAAAAAAAATATCAGTTTACAATGACCCATTAATATAACAATGCTTGCTTTGAGAAGAAATTACTTTATTAAGTTTGTTGCGAATATTGATAGCGTGCACTTTTCACCTGGTCGAGTATTATACAAAATATGTTTTTCCTCTTTGAATGTTAATAAACAAACTCTTCTGCTATTCCTCTTTGTCTGTCCGACCGATTGTTTTCTTATTGTTCAAAGTATATGTTTGATTGATAAATTCTATTTTTAAGGCATGTTGTACACACACACAGCCATACACACACACACACACACACATACTCACACACACACACACAAACACACACAGACACACACACATGGACACACATTTTCGTCCCTGTCATTTTTCCCGCTCCTCCTTATTTCTCTCTGCCTGTACCCCTCTCTCTTCTCCCCACGTGATCGGTGTTCGGCCAAGCCTGAACTTTCTTTCTTGGTTCGGCCGTTGCCCGTGCAGCATCTATATTATTCCCTGTGCCTGTGAAATCTTGTATCTCTGCCGTAAGGCTCTACTTCCACACACGTCAGATTAATTTAATTCGTCCTTAGTCGAAAGAAACTTGTTGTTATGTCCTGTTGTTTGTATTTGTGTAACTTTCTCCGTTTTGTTTTCCGTCTTTGTTTTCATTGTATCATCTATCTGGATGTTTTGTTGTCCCTTTCTTGTATCACGTACTGTCTGGATGCTTTGCATATCTTGTTCCATGTTTGTATTTATATACATACACACACACACACACACACACACACACACACACACACACACACATATATATACATACACGCACTCACACACACAAACACACACAAACACACACTCACACAAACATGCACACATACACACAGACACACATATATCCAGCGAGAGAGAGACAAAGTGATGCATGTTTGTGTGTGTGTGTGTTTGTGTTTGTGCGCGTGCGTATGTGTGTATATGTGTATGTATCTCTATGTTTGTCTGTATCCCACCACTGCTTGAAAAGCCTTGTTGGTTTGTTTATGTGCCTGTAAGTTAATGGTTCGGCAGAAGAGACGGATAAAACAAGTTTTAGACAGACATTTAAATACGTACTCCAGTCGATTTATTCCAGTAAACCCTTTAAGATGTCACACTATGGACACAATCCAAAATTGAAACATGTAAAAGATGTAAATTGAAACATATTAATATACATATATAAACACATAGATACATCCATACATACATACATACATACATACAAATATAAAATATAACATAATAATGTAACTCGCACCGGAAGTGTTTCATATAGGATTATCATTTTCTGCTGCATATAATATCAACATATATAAGGTTATTTCAGAACGATGACAACAAACAAGATGAGGACAAATATCCGTCGAATGTAAATAATGTAAATAATGTACATAATTCCTCATCTCTTAAAAATAGAACTGGATGATTTCTTTCGTTTACACATTAACCCTTTAGACAGATTACTCTGTCTCATGTAACGCTTATTTATTCATATAATTTTGAATTAATCGTGCATTATCTCATAGCTTTAAGATTTCAATGATGTGATTGTTCATTCTTAGAATGATATTCTAATGTGTCTGTGTGTGCGCATGCGCGTGCATGTGTGAGAAGTAGGATCCGGCCAGTTTGACCGAAATACATGTAGAGCATTTAAGCTTGATATGGCCTAATGCTAAAGGGTTAAGTATGTCACTTGTACCATTACAATAGCCCATTTCGTTATCGAAATCATGAGAACGCCAGAATAATTTTTAAGCACATTATAAAACGAGAAACACAAAGGAGAATTCTGTCTTAGAGAGAAACGCTGTATCATTCACAACCGCACTCTCACGCTAAACAAAAGAAGCATTCTGATTTGAATCTGCTTACATATGCTCAAATTATTTTTCTATAATTTCATACAAGCCCTCCGGATGAATGATAAATGACTGTTGAATTTCACGATCACGTGATCACTGAATAACCAGCGATCGAAATTTAAGCAAAAGGAATTTCATCTCAATTCACTGATTGCACATCCTGTTAAAAGGCATTTTGAACTAAGCCATAGTTTGGAAATATAATGAATATTTAACTTACACATGAATAAATATACATGTGCATGTGTCATTTTCCACTTTTGTGTTAATATCCATGATTTACAAATATATTTATATGCACAAATCCTTGTTTCAATATATACATATGCTGGTATATTGCCACGTACTGTATACGTAAATTCTAAATATATTTGTTAAATTCAATATACAATATAGTGAAATGAAATGGCAAACATAAGGGAATCGTATTATAACAGAATACACATTGCATATAAAAGCAATATTTAACACAATATATAATGTTGTATATCTAAACGGCGGAAAACTTAAATTTAGAACAGCAGTTGAAGATTTCATATATATATATATATATATATATATATAAATACACACACACACACACACACACACACACACACACACACACACACACACACATATATATATATATATATGAGAGAGAGAGAGAGAGAAGGAGGAGAGATTCTGTGCCAAAGACCTTCTAGAATGTTCTGCAAAGCTCGTCCAATGTCATTGGTTACCTGATATCATCCTATAGTGGAAATACTCCTGTTACTGGATATGCATTAGGGATTCCACAGTAACCGTAGTTTGTATACGTAGACAGCTGATATAAAATAGAAGGACATACATTATTTAAATCACTACAATTGTTTCGGCACCTTTTTTTACACCCGTAGTTCACCATACTATATGAATTTCTCTTAGGGTTTTAAAAATAGCAAAATGAATCTTAGAAGAATATACGTGGGATATTTATATATATATATATATATATATATATATAAGACTTGTATATGGATTAGGTCTATGGTAGGAATATTTGTGGATATATTCTCTTTCATCCATATGTTTGTATATCATATTATGTCTTATTTCACTTGATTGTTTCATATTTTATTGTCTATATCCGTTTTATAAACACTTAGAATGCATATAAGAATTGTTCATAGTGCATATACAAATAGATATATGCATGTACCTTTTATATTTATTTTACGTTATTCTATTGCGCCTCTCGGAATAATAAGTGTGTATCTAAGAAACTTATATGGGTGCATGTATAAATGTATATATACATATATAAATATATATGTATGGGAAAATATAAATGTATATATGCATATATACCTGCATATGTATGTGAAGCCGTAAGAAACAGTTTCCTCCTTCACTTAACTTGGTTCCACTGTATCCAATAATTTATAAGTTTCAGCTGAAAGCCATGATTATACTGGTGTACTGCTGTTTTGCTACACTGTTATTATCAGAACCTCCTCTGATATGTGGCATTTGGTGAATAAGGGAGTTTGATGTCGCTGCCCTCATTTGCACCTCCTGCCACGAGGTGGGTACCTCTGGGACTCTCGACAGGCAGAGATCCATTTATTAGTTGAAAACACCTACATCCACTTTGTGTAGGTCTCTCAAAGCTGTGGGTCCCTGAAAACCATGCTATTACAGGAACTGGTCCTGAAGCACGATGGCATTGCTGGTGTCTTTGGCACTGTGCAAAGTCGACCCGTATTGGCATTTGTGCAGCCTTTAATGTCAAAAGTTGGCACAATCCCTTCCAGGATCTTCCAGATGTATTTTACTGCATATCTCTCCCTCCTTCGCTCCAGGGAGTAGAGACTTAGATGTTTCAGCCTTCCTCAGTAGGTGAGCTTTTTCAATGAGATGATCTTCTTTGTGAAGTTTCGCTGGATTATTTCAAGATCCGCTGTTAATTTTACATTGTGGGTTGACCATAGCTGGGAGCAGTAGTTCAGGCGGCTGAGGACGAATGTCCTCCAGAGGTCCATCATGGTTTCCTTCTTTCTGGTTCTGAAGTTTCTCAGGATCCATCCAGCCAGTCAGTTGTCTACACTTTGTCACCATCTTGATATTGTGCATTTGAAAAGTGGTATCATCACTCATATCGATACCCAGGTTCCGCACTGATTTAGGTTCTGGGATTGTAATCCCCACGTGGGCCAGTGTATTTCGTGAGTTTTATGTTCAGTGCTTGTAGCGCATGGCTTTAAATTTTCCAGCATTAAACTGCATATTATTGTCATCAGCCCATCTTTAAATTGAGTTCACCTCCTCCTGCAGGCGTGCAACATCGCTAGGGTTTTGTATTTTTTGCGAGACTTTCGTATCGTCTACTTAACTAGCAAGGGTGGCTATCCGGGCAGCTGGGGGCATATCTGAGAGGGCTACTATGAAAATCAGTGGTACCAGGATAGTGCTCTCTGGAACACCACTCACTCTTAGTGTTTTCTTTGAGGTGGCTCCATTGGCCACCACTGCCTGACTTCTACATTTCAGAAAGCCATGTAACCACTCTCCAAGTTTTCCAGCTATGCCAAGATCACGCAGGTTGTGGCATATCATACCATAATCAACTTTATCAAAAGCTTTTGCAAAGTCAAGGTATATTCCATCTACTTTTTAGTTGTCGAGTAACTGCCGCGACACCAACTTTGCGTAGGCCTCACCACGACAGCTTTCTCGGTATTGGTCAACGTAACGGTCACACGTTCTACGAATTATTTGGAAGGACTTCTGTAAACAACGGAAGTGAGCTAGAACGTTTAAACTTAGTGCGCATGCACAGAAGGTCGTGGTCAATCTGTGTCAAGCAGCTTTACTCTTAGCGCCTTATCTTCGTTGCTATGGCAACAGTCTGGATACTTATTGATCAGATCTCCTACATGAAAAGCTCACTGCATGAAGTGATATTTTGTACCGATTTGTTTTAGATCTTGATAGGATTCTAACACGAAGTAACCCTCTATGACCCTTCGTTCATTCTGGTGTGTATTTTCCAAATTCGATTGCTTAATTTTATGTATTCTATCTTTCATTTTGTCACAGTGCATTGAGTATTATATTCCATCTTTGGTTTAAAACAACAGTGTGAGTTTTTCCCGCCATTAAAAAAAATTGTGCCCGTGTAAAGGATATCCTGCTGACTCAAGACCCCATAACAACACATATTTAACGACATGTAACTCCAGTAATTCCATTCCGGTTCGAAATGTCACGAATTCGAACCAATATTCTGACTATTCTAAGCCACAGTAGTGAAGTATGTGTAATGTGCACCCAGTCAGACTGCTTATGTTATGCAGAGTAATTATCATATGTCAACCATAGCAATACGTCTGCGATTCAATTTGAAAACAGTCGCCAACGCTTTTGTTACAAAACGTTAATATTTTATGGTAAAAATAAATAGAAACAAAATAGTAACAAATTCTAAGAAAAAACCACTACTTGAAAATTATTTTTCATAAAATTCACTTTAAATAGTTTTCTCACTGAAATTTTTACAGACGTATATCGTTTCTAATTATGAGCATTCATGCGAAAAACCTCAAAAAAAATCTCCTGGATGTATATTAACAAATGTGGCATCTGATTCCAGCAAGATAATTGTGCAAGCAACACCTATATACTTGGAAAAAGATTATGTGTATTCACGCGACAGAGAAAGTGTAATTATCTATGCACACACACACACACACACACACACACACACACACACACACACACACACACACACACACACACACACACACACAGACACACACACATGCACACACACACACATACACACACACGTTAGCTCAGACGTATCTCAGGTCAATGGTAATATTCTCATTGAGCAGAACATTACTTTTTAGTTGGCGAGGGAAAATGATGACTAGGCAGTATTTTGGAGAAACTTTCAAGAAATACGACGCGAAAATAATGACCTGCAGTTTAGAATTAATTTCTAATGAAAATATTATCATTTTATCTTTGTTATCAATCACGATGACACCTTGTGAAGTTTCGATTTAAGTGGCCTCGTCGGTGATACATATTCATCGCGAGTCTACTAAATCAGTGGGAAGAGAAACAAATATGAACAATTTTCGCCAGCAGTATTGTGTAGTATATAAAGAAAGATGATTTAAGGGAAATAAACCAAGCAAACAAAAGACATAACTATGGATCGGACTGGGGTTAAATATAATAAATGTCTGTCGAACTCACTGTGTGATACACACATATGTATAATACACCAGATCAAGAATGAATTAAAATATTAGAAAACCTTAGTTTAACAAGACATTATGAGAATATAAAGCCATCTATGTTATGGTTTCTATGCGCACAGCTGAGAGAAAGCATACCATATATACTTTCCGGATAAACCTCGTAAAATCTACCTCTGAAATGTAGCAGTCATAAATTAAGTTATAACTGTACTGGACACATTAACAAACATATTGTAGTTTTGAGGACTCGTCATTAATGAAACAATATGTGTGTGGTTGTGTATCTGTGTATGCAGAGGTAGGTATATGTGATTATGTGTTTGTATTTATGCATGTATGTGTGTATATACTTACAGAAGTTTAATCCGTACCCGTGAGTCGGGCAATATGTATACTGTTTCATGTGAAGACATCATCACGCCATCACGCGCATACACATACAAATACGGACATATATGTATGCATGTATGTATGTATGATCGTCTGTTGAGTCACCAGAAACGATAAATTACAGGACTCAGTACAAAATGTAATATATTCTTTAAGGCATTTTAACAGAGGGGCCTCGATTTCCAGTAATTAGAGTTGCTCGTTTCTCGTATTCAGCTAGGAAATTGAATATTAACTGTCTGAATATTGTTTGAAAAATGAAATGAGACTATGCATACATAAAAATATGCATACAGCGTTTATTCTAAAGAAAACACGGCTTTTTTTTACCTGCTGATGATTGGAGACGAGTAACTCCGAGTACTGGAAATCGCAGCCTTTCACTTATATATTAGGTCGTCAAGTATGAAATTTGTAGAAAAGAAAAACAGTTTGCTACTGTTTTTTTTTTAAATACAAGTAGTTTTATTCATCAAAGTATGCATCCATATTGTAAATACACTTTTGCCATTTCAGCGGTAGCCTGTCCAACCCGAAACTGTAAAATCTTGGAAGTCTTGTTTTACAGCATCGTCGGAATTAAATTTTTTCCTATCAAAAAGTTATCCAAATTCTGGAAGAAGTGGTACTGAGTGTGGAAAAGATCAGGTGAGTATGGTGGATGATGAAGAATTTCGAACGTCAACTCCTGCAGTTTCGCCAATGTCATTTTTGCAATGTGTGGTCCGGCGTTGTCTTGCAATAAAATAAGAGTGGATCTGTTGACTGATATAGGCTGTTTTTTTTTGTAAGTTTCTACATCATTTGGTCCTGTTGGCTGCAGTATATTTCGGCCGATTGATGAACCAGGTTTAATGAAATCATAATGGATCACACCTGCGCTAAACCACCAAATACACACCAAGAGCTTCTTTTGATGAATTTTGCTTTTTGGACTGTGTTTTCGTGACTCGTTTTTGTCCAACCATTATGCTGAACGTTTCGATTCAAAAATAATTCATTTTTGCGACGAGAAAGTAGCATCATGCAGGCTTCCAAACGTTGCTGTTTCTGATTTTCGTTGAGTTCATGTGGAATCCACTTATCCAACTTTTTCACTTTACCGATTTGAACTAGGTGAGTCAATGTTATTTCCTTCCTATCACCAAACAACAACGATAATTCACGGGCACTTTGTACATACCTACATCTATATGTATGCATACATGCATATATGGGTACAGGTCATAAAAAAAACCTTTAACACAATGAGAAACGAAAACATAAAAACGAAAACAGAAAACGAACTTTTTTCGAACAACGAAAAAAAGAAACAAACAGAGAAACGAGACATGCAACATAAAGAGTATATCCCTTCGTCAGTTGTTCCTGTTCCATTTACTCCGCGTTTCGAAGGTAAGGACAATACGCGACTTCGTTGGAGCAATCTTTCCGCAAAGCAAATAAAATAAAATTTGGAATTTTTGGCGTAGGGTGAAAGTGTTAACAAGAACAGGACAGTGAGAACAAAAAGTAAAAACAAAACATACATTTTCTTAAAATCTCCAGACAATCCTTTTCCTTTTGCTGCCATTTTAATCACATTGAAGATTTTCACCACGGTACACAAATCAGAATTCCTGCAGATGCAATAGCAATGACTGGTGCAAAAATACTGGGAGAAATAATTCATTTGAATTGAAATTATCATCAATATCTGAATTTAGTAAAAAAAGTGGATAAAATATTGAATATAGCAAATTTCTTTTTAAGGTGTACATATTTTTGTCACATTTGAAAATTAATATTTCTTTCATATCTTGAAATATGTTTATTGTTTTGTGTTCCAAATCTGTATAATGCTTGGACGTATAATATATTTTATTCAGTATAAAATTCGTTTGATTTCCTTCGATATTAGCTGAGTAATGACAATTTTACTGAAAATTTTCAGGGGTGTACATACTTCTGTGAGATACTCTATATATACGTATATATAAGTATGGTAGACGAAAGGTGAAAGACGACCGTCGTATATACGTGTATATTTGTTTGTATGTGTTTCTGTATTTGTAAGCCAACGATCGTTTGACAACCGATGTTGGTGTGAGTGCGTCCCCATAACCGAGCGGTTCGACAAAAAGACCGATAGAATAAGTACTAGACTTACAAAGAATAAATCCTTGGGTCAATTTGTTCGACTAAATGCGGTGATCCAGCATGGCCGTAGTCAAATGACTGAAACATATTAAAAGAATAAAAAAAACTATGCCATTTTAATCGCTAGTAGTAAATAAAGTTTGAATTATCGATAAGACGTGTCTTCTTTGTACCGTATGACTGGGTTCTATCTTCACAGGTAAAAATTCTCAAATTGTTTTTGTAGCCTAATATTCACACGCCATTATTTATAGCATTATCTACTTCCATTTCAGCCGTTAAAAGTAAAAGAACGAAGAGTTCGTTCTTGAACTTTCTAATCTATTATGCTATAACAGTTATATGTGTGTGCGTGTGTTTGTGTGCGCGTGTGAGTATGTGTGTGTGCCTCTGTGTGTGCGTGCGCGCGTGTGTGTGCGTGTTTAAGGGACAGATTCAGTAATCCTTGCAATAACGAACCTATATGTATTCATATATACATATATATATATATATATATATATGTACAAATATATGTGCGCGTATGTGTACGTATGTGTGGGTATACGTATGCGTGTTCTATGTAGGCATGTATGAGTATATGCATGCATCAACGTATTTTAAAATATTGGGTGTTTAGACAGTGAATTACATTATCTTTAGGCTAAAGTTGGAATTAGTTAATATATAAATAGTAATAGATTCAATAAGTAAAACCAACGTACTATGTGTACTGAAATTGGTTGGAACGTTTGCAGATAGGCTTTCTAGTTTAACGCTTTTACATTTACTGTAGGAGTTATTTGCTTCTTGTCTGACTCTGTCTGTCTATATATCTTTCTCTCTGTGTGCAAATGCATATTCACTTATATTATTGTGAGGGATATATGCACATATATATAT
>NC_068986.1:98551317-98552809 GCF_001194135.2 Octopus bimaculoides | reverse complement strand
TATATATATATATATTTTTTTTTAAGTTTCAGCTTAGAGCTGCGGCCATGCTGATGCTCCACCGTGTTGCTACACTGTTATTACAGGGAGCCTCTTACAATATGTGGCACTTGGTGAAGAATGGAGTTTGATTTAGCAACCCTCATTTGCACCTCCTGCCGCGAGGTAGGTTCATCTGGGACTCTCGATAGGAAGAGGTCCAGCTTTGATTTAAAAACTGCTACATCTACTTTGTGCAGATTATATATATACAAACACACACACACATGCCCGATATATTTCTACGGTTTTTAATACAGTGGAATAAACCCTTTCAACCAGATGCCCTACAATGTCTGCAGTTGAACGCACAGTAAATGACTAAAATATTACGCAGAATATACTTCGACAATGTTTTTTTTTATGTAAGTTTGTTTTTGACACAAACATTTTCTCATTCGGAGTAGCGCAGAATCCTCTGGATGTTGGACGACTGATTGGGTGCTCCAGTATTGTACACCCATTACCCGTCTTCCAGCATTCAGTGGACACCTCATATTTAGATATTGCTGAATACCTGGTCAACTGATTGGTGTTTGGAATGATTGTTTGGTAGATTGGTTGGCTGGCTGGTTGGTTGGTTGGTTGGTTACTTGATAGTTGTTGCCTTGTTGATCGGCTTGAGGTCGGCAGGTTACAAAAATCTGTTTAGCTGGTTATTGTTTTCTTTCCTCAGCCATGGATGTTTAATAGTCAGTGAAGAGACAGTTATACACAAAGAGAGAGAGAGAGAGAGAGAGAGAGGTAGAGAGAGAGAGAGAGAGAGAGAGAGACAGAGAGAGAGAAAGAAAGGGTGAGGGAGATAGATAGACAGATAGATAGATAGAGAGAGAGAGAGCGAGAGAGAGAGAGAGAGAGAAGAGAGAGAGAAGAGAGAGAGAGAAGTGAAAAAAGAACGTACTATAGCACACAGGTACATTTGTTATCCATTCTTAAAAGATGAAGCACGACGGTTTAACCCGTTTCCTTATTCACCGTATGTATGTATGTATGTATGTATGTATGTATGTATGTATGTATGGATGGATGTACGTATGTATGTATGCATGTATGTATGCATGTATCTATGTGTATGTGTAAGTGGGTAAGTGCGTATTTGTGCGTGAATGCGCCGCCTGTGTATTGCAGTAAAAACTATAATTGCCAGAACAAAGGACTACACATAACGTCTTTTGTCGAAGTACATTGACGCCCCTATTTATCTCTATATATTACCTACTGTGATATCGTTCATCTTGTGAGGAACAACGCGGTTTGTTATAGGCTTATGTGAACGAATCAAATGTTGACAGTATTTTTTTGGCAGCTGAGGCATTAGATAGCATTTGCATCTCGGATGAAAAAAAACAAAACACCGCAATACATCTTGTTCGAATGCGCCCCGATGTGCACAAATGTCGTTGATGTGTGTGTGTATATATATATATAATATATATATATATATATATATATA
>NC_068986.1:98549436-98551047 GCF_001194135.2 Octopus bimaculoides | reverse complement strand
TATATATATATATATATATATATATATATATTCGATACATTTTTAAAGTTCACCTGACGGCTTATTCAAGCATTCTGTGTGAATGTGTGTTCGTGACTCTGTGTGTGTGTGTGTGTGTGCGTGTGTGTATCAGATGGGATTCCGCTCACATGTTTTCACACAATATTCAATGCCAAGGTATTTTTCAATCCGACACTATGAGAACCTAGCTGGAACTGCATGGTTACACAACGATTATCTTAATCGTATAAGCAAATGTTTTACCAGAGGTTAATCTGTAGAAGTTGGTGTAATTACAGAGAAGCTTCGAGGTTCCGTCATGATTATCTTCAATGCTCTAAGTCATATCCAAATTTCCGAGTGTTTTGACTGCATACTGTTAATTAGCACATGTTTTATTAATATTTAGAAATTTAAACTATTCTTCTCCTCTCAGCGTAATGTATTCTTTGTGTTTCATTTTCAGAATTCACGATTAGAAACGCCATCAAACGGAAGTTTAAACTGATTCCCTAACTGTATGTAATCAATGATTTTTCGTTTGTGATTCGGAGTCTTCCTATATCCTGTTTTAAAACTCAACAATATTTACTGCTCTTCGAATCATACATATTCGATTCATATTCATTTATATAGATGAATTCCGCTATTCCAATATTGGTTGAACATTACATTAATGCATGAATTAATTACATCAGTATGTACATAATGAAGCATTTTGGAAGTAAATTGATTCATAAGATCTAATGTGTATCTCTATTAACCATAGTGATGAGTGAATGACAGATATGTCTTTCAAAATGGGATACTACACAAACTGTAATTTATGCTTTAGGTGATTAGAGACGTTCATTAGCAAATATTATAGCATACGTATTCAAATGATGAAATTTTATCCGCAAGACGTTTACAAGTTAAGTTATTCATAGAAGCCCAACGACGACGACTAGTGCCATAACCTGTACATTTGCATGCATGCATATATGCACAGATAGACACACACATACATACTCACATAGGGACACGCCTGCAAACACACAAATACAAGCACAATTACACATACATACACACACACACACAGACACACACACACACACATACACACACACACACACACGCGCAACCATTCACACAGATTTGTTTTATCATACGATTTATACCTGTCACGAAACGTTTTTTTTTTATCTGAGTCATAGAAATATAAATTAAAACCATTGCTTCATATCTTATCTCATAGCTTTATATGTCCAAATCTGTTTACTGTATTTCTTCATTGGCTGAAATCAAATGCCATATCGGAGCAAACGTAGTCACTGTTTAATAATATCTATTGACAGAAATGCAGTTCCATGTTCTATCACACAGCTATGGGCATTCGGCAGGTACAATGTGCCATCCATCGCTTCACCTTAGCCATTGATATCCTCGCTAATTGATCGAACTCCCCGCTTTTTTCCCCTCCTACGATCGACACACCCTACATTCTTTTTCTTTTCCTTCCCCCTCCCATCTTTGTTGAGCCCTGTGTGGCTAATAAAAGAAATGTATCTATCTATCTATCTATCTATCTATCTATCTATCTATCTATCTGTCTGTCTGTCTGTCATCTAG
>NC_068986.1:98548157-98548496 GCF_001194135.2 Octopus bimaculoides | reverse complement strand
CTCCCATCTTTGTTGAGCCCTGTGTGGCTAATAAAAGAAATGTATCTATCTATCTATCTATCTATCTATCTATCTATCTATCTATCTGTCTGTCTGTCTGTCATCTAGTCTGTCTGCCTATTCGTCTATCTATCTATCTATCTATCTATCTATCTATCTATCTATCTATCTATCTATCTATCTATCTATCTATCTATCTATCTATCTGCTTGTCTATCTGCAGTCTGTCTGTATGCCTTTTTGCATGCCCGTATGTCAACTTGTCTTTGTAAGTAGCTTTTTCTCTCCATCTATCTCCCCTTCTCTCTCTCTCTCTCTCTCTCTCTCTCTTTCTCTCTC
>NC_068986.1:98543432-98548147 GCF_001194135.2 Octopus bimaculoides | reverse complement strand
TCTCTCTCTCTCTCTCTCTCTCTCTCTCTCTCTCTCTCTCTCTCTCTTTCTCTCCTCGCCGTATATAAACTTTATTTGCTTCAACTTTCTCTAACTGATTTCACTATAGTTTATCTCAATCAACTTCCAATGTAAATTTAGTGGCCGACAGTAATACCAGAGGTAGTTCATATTTGCCTGGTCTTGGGATATGCACAATGCAGTATTTCTACAGTTTTTCAGCCTCTAACTAGTAATGCTACGAAAGTAGTAGCATCGGAACTTATATTAATTCTTATCTTATCTGGCATTGCCGTCGTCCATGTCTTTCGGTGTTCTGCGGGCAGATAGATTTTAAGTGCTACACGTATAGCAGCTGGACTTTCTACCACAAGGCCAAGTGTGTCGTGGCCTTTTTTATTGTGACTATGACAAAGCACAACTCCCAATAGCTCGTCAATGGGATATGTATATCAACGTAGACCGAACTCATCTACATATATAATTTTTGGATGCCCCGTTACTTACCACGGAAATATACTGCGCTAATTAGTATAACGACCAAAAAGTTTTCTTCGTGTCCGGCACCCTTCACCACGTTTTACATCTCCTCAGTCATTATGGTACGCGCAAGCTTCTGGGAATGTACTTAACACACCTTCTTTACCATCTCGCTCTCAATATCGAATTCTGTGCATAATCAGCGAAATCCATTTCGATAAGAAGAATATTTCATTACCATCAGTACACAAAAACCTTGTGAGATACAAAGATTAGTTTGTTTCTGGGGTTCTTAACACTGTTAAGGGACTCATGGGTTAATATAACTTAATTCATACCTGATGGGAGCTTTTAGAAGATTGCCAGTAATCAAATGTTTGCACGGATGTACTACAAATAAATTGATTGGAATAACATTCCAGGAATTAGTGGCATAAATAATTCCAAGCTGATAATTCTTTAATTACGAACGTCTTATTAGAACCTTCAATCTAAATTAATCATTTCCAGTTAGAAGATGGTCACGAAATATTTTACTTTACTACAATAATAGAAACTGAATTTTATTAAGATTCACCACTAAGATAAAGGATTCTTGATCCGTATTCTTCGAAAATATTTATCACCCAATCCTCCGTTTAGAGATATACGCTTGTGTAATTTTTGCTATATTAATCGTTCTGTTTACATTGTTTAAATTAATATTGTTCTTGTCGGTGATAAAATCTGGCTGAAAATGGTCAATATTCTGTTCAGGAAGAGAATTTGCTAATAATATTTTGTTTTGTGCTCTACTTCTCGAAATGACAAAAGGTAAGGTCGAACTCGGCGGAATTTGAACTTAGAACGAGAAGACGTGCTAGCGATTCTGAAAGCTCACCACCTTAGTAGTAGTAGTCGTAGTAGTAGTAGTAGTAGTAGTAGTAGTAGTAGTAGTAGTAGTAGTAGTAGTAGTAGTAGTAGTAGTAATAATAACAAATTCAAATTACGACAAACGTAAACAAACAAGCGAAGCTTGCCTTTAGAAGCGTTGAGATGTCTTTTTTATAGAAAGTTAAAGAAGTGATGTTTAAATTCTCAATCGCAGAATAATGCTAATAATATAGCCTGAACAGGATAAACTATCCCTATTTTTGCAGAGAAAAGTGTAGCTGGCCACCTACACTTTTCTCTGCAAAAATAGGGATAGTTTATCCAGTTCAGGCTATAATATTAGCATTATTCTGCGATTGAGAATTTAAACATCACTTCTTTAACTTTCTATAAATAATAATAATAATAATAATAATAATAATAATAATAATAATAATAATGTGAATCCTTATTTGCCGCTTTTAGATTTAACAATATAATACTTACCGAAAATGTGATGCACACACAAGCATTTAAGAAATAAGATGAAGAAGAAAGTAAACAACTGGAAAAAGAAACCACTGCATGGGCAATACGTCAGAGAAATCAAAGGAAAAGGCAAGATCAACACTTAGAGATGGCTAAAACAAAGTGATCTGAAAGGATGCACCGAGGCAGCACCCAGGAATAAGCTCTGAGAACTAATTACATCAAGTTCCAAATAGTTAAGAGTAGCGTATCGCCCTTTGTATGATGTGTGGGAGCAGAAACGAAATCATCTCACATATTGTGAGTGAGCGTAGCAAGCTGGCTCAAAAACACTACAAAAGGCACGATAACGTGGCTAAATTCGTCCACTGAGGCAGCACCAAGGAATAAGCCCTGAGAATTAATTATACCTAGTTCCAAATAGATAAGAGTAGCGAATCGCCCCTTTGTGAGAGCTAAAATCGGCCATTGGAGGCTACGTGAAAAGTACGGCCTGAACAGAGCACTGAAATGGTACGAATATGAACCTTAAGGAGTCAGCAGGAAGAAAGAACGTAAGATGCTGTGAGATTTTACAATCCAACGTGTCTCCCTAATCGTGGCACGGAGACCAAATATGGTTCTGGTAGATAAAAAAGAAAACAAAACCAAGATTATAGATATTGCAATACTTGGAGATGCACATATAGAACTAAAAGAACTAAAAAAGATTGAAAAGTACAGAGAACTAAGAGACGAAATTGCAAGAGTGTAGACTATGAGTAGAGTGTCTGTCATTCCAGTAGTTGTTGGAGCACTCGGAGTACTAACAACCAAGTTCGAGAAATATGTCAAAGATATCGGAATTGACATGAGAGTAGAACAAGCCTCCAAAACTGCTCTGATGAGGACAGCTAGGATTTTGAGATGTTGAATGTCCCCCACGATAATTAACAACAAAGTATGAAAGCATGTAACGTGCGGAAAGAGAGCTGAGGGAGCAGGCTGCTATCCGCTCTCACAGAATCTATCAGAACAAACAATACCGAACGTTCTGAGAAGTAAAGCGATGATGATTATGATTATGATGCTGCTGCTGCTGCTGCTGCTGCTGCTGCTGCTGCTGATGATGATGATGATGATGGTGGTGGTGGTGATGATGATGATGATGATGATGATGATGATGATGATGATGATGATGATGATGGTGATGATGATGCGCTGTTTATCTTGATATGAGATCACCATGTCGCGCACATATGGTTGTGCTGCATGTGCCTGGTGTACCCTTATCAGACGGGTAGTCATGATGGGTATAATGGGCTTCGTATATTTGTACCCCAGTGTCACTTTGATGGCATGCACTGCTCTCTCACTCAATAATGATAATAAAAATAATGGAAAATGCAGAGGGTCAAGATAGTCTCACTTATTGTTGGGTTCTTGGGAACAGTATCAGAAGGCATCAAGCGGAAGATAAAGGAATTGTCTATCACAACAATGTCTGTACACACTGGGAAGTTCCAAAGAATAGCTACATTTTCTCCGTCAGTTACATCTTCAGGATGGTGCTTGTCGCATTTGTCAGGAGTTTTGATTTTATAATGCCGACATATTAACCAATGTAGATATTGAACAATTCTGTCATGTCTTGATTTTTACTCTACAGGAGCTAAAACCTTACATCCAGAGATTAGGTGGTCGACTGTTTCTATCACACCATTGCAGTATCGTTGTAGACTTTGAGTCTACTCCCTTTTTCATCACGTTGGCTTCATAGTTTCGAGTCAATAAGCTCTGATTTTGGGCAGCCAAGATAAAGCCTTCACTCTCTGCCTTTAGCCCTGAGCTCCGTAGCCACTGATGGGTGTGCTTCTGGTCTACATCAGCTTGTTTGTTACTGGCCACATATTTGCCATGCAGAGGTTTTTGTTCCCATCAGTCAATTGTTCCAGCGCATTTTGCTTTGCTATTGATTTCACCTTCTTTGCAACTACAGTTACTGCACTTCTCTCATGCTGTTCAACCTGGGTATTATGCATAAGCTCACTTGAAATTTTGTTTTGCTCTCCTTCATAACGGAATGAAGCTTCTTACGTTTTTTCATGGTTTTCAATGGGCTTTAGCATCCAGTAGTTAAATGTTTCAAGATTATTATTATTATTATTATTATTATTATTATTATTATTATTATTATTATTATTATTATTATTATTATTATTATTATTATTATTATTATATGTTTGACTTTTACTTTGTATTTGTACAAGTTGTCTCCAATTCTTACCCAGGGACTTTAAGAGACAAGTTAGAAGTTCATGTTGGTGTTATACCTAGGGTGCCATATATTTGGTTTTGTGCATGTTATTGTTCTAGAGAATGTTTAAGAAAACATAAGAAAATTATGAGTTTGCTTTAAAATTTGAGATTACATAGACAGTATGTTATGAAGGGTATGGGCAGTTCCCATGAGCACTATCTCTTGAATTTCTGTCATTTTGGGGTTTCCTGGTATCTGAGATAGGTAGCAATCAGCTCCTTTTGCTATTATTCCTGAGGCACCTATGACAACAGGTATTGTTTTAGTCTTGAGGTTCCACATTTTGCCAATCTCTATTTCAAGATCTTTATCATCATCATCATCATCATCATTATTATTATTATTATCATTATTATTATTATTATTATTATTATTATTATTATTATTATTATTATTATTATTTTATGTTTGACTTTGCCTTGCATTTGTACAAGTTGGATCCAAGTCTCACCCAGAGACCTCAAGAGACAACAAGTTAGAAGTTCATGTAGGTGTTATGCCTAGGGTACCATATATTTGGATTTGTACAGTTTTGTTCTAGTGAATGTATAAGAAACCATAAGAAAATTATGTGTTTGTTTTAAAATTTGAGATC
>NC_068986.1:98539015-98542825 GCF_001194135.2 Octopus bimaculoides | reverse complement strand
TGGGGAGCTGCCGTTCTTTAATATGTTGGCCTGGTAGTTCTTTGTAGGTAGGCATTCATCTTGGGCTGCTATAATAAACCCCTCTGTTTCTGATTTCAAGCCAGAGGCTATTAGCCATTGATGGGTAAGGGCTTTGTCAATATCTGCATTATTCGCTCTCTTTGGGTATTTGCCATTGAGAGGTTTTCCATGCCATTTTCAGTCATCATTATTATTATTATTATTATTATTATTATTATTATTATTATTATTATTATTATTATTATTATTATTATTTATGATTTAAGCAAAAAAAAAAAAAGCTTGTGTTTTGGCAGGAAGAGTTTATTGATACCGTGAAACTCAGTAACTATATGGTTCTTCATTTCATGGAATCCAGTAGGATAAAAGGCAAACTTGATGTTGGTGGGATTTGAACTCACGATATAATGATCGGGAGACATTTCCGCAGGGCATTAAAAAAGAGACAGCATACTTTAGATCGCAGTAAATCAATTTCAATAAAAATTGGATTTCCTTATCATTTCCTGACATTATTCAATCTGACAAGCTGAATAAATCAATGTATCTCTCAATGTCTCTGCTTGATTATCTACCTATCTCTCACTTAATCTATCTGTAATTGTATGTGTGTATGAGGTTTTATGTAACTCATTGGTATACTTAGCTGCACGCATATGGAAGAGTATTTATGTATGGCCATATAAAGAAATACTCAGGCATATAAACACATATACACCTAGTGCTTGCATGTATGGGTATATATTTATGTATGCACACAGTAACGGTACGATGACCATAAACTATAATGACAAACTATAATGAATCACGCCCACAAGCTGTTATCATTAGAGTTGACAGAATTATAAAGCAGTACGTTTTCTTTCACCCTGGACTTTGTACTCCATGTAAATGTACGTCGTAAACACCTAATGATTTATAAACATCTATTTTATTAAAGCAGAGAAATTGTCAGAAAAGCCATTCGTATCCAGTTTTTTTACATACATACATACATACATACATACATACATAAATACATACATACATAGACAGAGATTTATATATACATTTATATGTGTCTATATATACTAATGCATATACATATATATCTATGTGTATGTATGAATGTATATAATGTATCTCTCTATGTATGCGTGCGTATGTGTGTGTATGTGCGTGTATGCGCGTGTGTCCTTCACTTACTAATACTAAAACCCCTCAAAAGAAACATAGTCCCGTGTTGGTGCAGTTGAACACTTGCTATAAACTGTTAACTAGTTTTCATATGAAGCTGTTCTTTTAATTGCCTCGTGGGTGATTAATGAGGGATAATATAGAAGAAATGTTGCAAAATAAAGCCGGATTTTCATTGAATGGGGGAAATAACACCAAGAAAATATAGAAAAGAAATGTATGATAAATATGTCTGAAAAGGAAGACAGTAGACTGCTAATGATAAATAAATGGACGCAGTATTACACAGAGTAAATAGATTCACTGGAGGAATAGATATTAAATTGAGTCTAGGAGAAAACAAACAAAAGGAGAAACGCGAGGTTATATGAAAGACGAAGACTAATCAACATTAGTAATATCATATTAGATTTACACACAGAAGTAAAAGTACAGCAAAAACAATAGTGCAAATATTTAGAAGTTAATGAACCAGACACAGCACAACATACACTAAAGAAACGAAAAGGATAAAAAGAAATATAATAGAGGAATTAGATTAATGCTTAAAAGAGAGTTAAATATAAACATAAGGTAACGGACACCCCCCGATTCTTTTGATGCTCCAGTAGTAAATTATATTTTCCCCACTGGGTGCTAAGTGAATCAGGAAAACAAGACAGAAAAACAAGAAAATCACTGTTTTTAGAATATACGCGATAAGAAACATTGTAGTTACTACGAATATAGGAGGGACGTTCTCTAGCTAGAAAATTAACGATATCTGCTGTGGGAACACATAATTATCTAGTGAAGATTAAATGGAAACTAATACAAATAGCTACAAAACACGAATAAATCAAGCGAAGAATGTTGGAGTTCTTCAACAAATATGAAGCAGTTCCTGAGATAACAAACAATTAGATTTAGAATGAAAAAAGTAACGAAATTGCCAAAACCAAAACGAAAATAAAAGAACCTACTACAAACTAAACTGAAAACATAAAGGGTAACATATTACATATAACTATAGGGTAATATGCTAAGGAGATGACTACAAAAATAATTAAAAGACCAGAAACAGACACTTCAAAATATAAGAAAGTGTTTGGGGTTTGAGACACAGAACTCGAGTTTCAGATAGACAGTTATTTTTATTAAGGCATGATATTCACATAAAGCCCTCTAACCGGAAGCTACCTACCAGACTCATATAAATATGCGGATTATGAAAAAAATTCTGGAATATATGACTAGGAAAATATATTGATTACATTATTTATAGTTCCCAAGTTTTCAGCAATACATATTCATACTTACACAGACGCATACCCACGCGCATGCGCACATATAACATTGTATGTATATCCGAGTAATGTACCGAAAGTATTACAAAAGGGTAATTTTTAATTGAAGTAAGATGTTCAAACTTCACATGGTAGAATAACTCTTCTTCTACAGTAAATGTCCTTCCTATTCTTTTTGGGACATAAAGAATGAATGCCAAGCAAAAGCAACATATAGCTTTGTCTTGATGAAAAACCATGTGTAGAGGGCTGCAAACTGTTTAAGGAGATGAAACCATTGAAAAGAGCAATGTGTACAGATGAAGGAAGAAATCTGAAGAACAGAAAAGTAGCATTGAAAGATCCGCACGCTGTGGGACGCCATAATGTGCGATAGTTTCACAAATCACCAGTGAATGCAAGAACTGATTCATGTGAACATATGAAACCCAATACTTGAGTTGGCTGTACAGCTGCACTGTAGTAACAATGTATTAATGAAGATGATGCATAACTTCCAGTATCGGAATGGTTGTCCTAATGGGCACCTCAACAGATAACACCAAATTTGGATGAGAGAAGTGGGTAGTATACTCTAATATCGGGAAGCTTTTGAAGCCAGATTCGGCAACACGGAATGAAACATGGAAACATGGTCGTATCTTTATGACTCGGAACTTAAAGCTCAGTCCACTGGATTTTGTCACCCTTCTTCTTCAAGGTTCAAGAAGTTCAACTGACATCGATTACAGTTAACTCTTTTACGCGATTACAAGGTGATCTCTATGAGTTAATGGTACGTGGCAGTTCTGCGCAGAGTGAATGATCTATTGGAACTCTTAATAGCTTTGAGAAACCATTACAAGGAAGAAACCAAGAGTCGGAAAACGATTTACAGTCAATGTGATAATGCGGGCACACACACATCAGGTAATCGGCAAATTGGTTTGACCAGTGGTCACCCACCTTCCACAGAGCCTAGGTTTAGAGCCCTCTGGCTACAACATGTTCGGTTCAATGAAGTACTGTCTTCAGGATCTAAGATTTGAGGACACAGATGAGTTATCTCCAAAGTAGATGGTTACATCAGTGTACACACACGAATTTCTCAAAGGGGAATCGAGATTTGGCTTCAACAAGATGGTTAAGCCATTGCATATGATGGGGTCTATGTTCACAAGTATCTCTGTATAAATGAATTATTAGTCTACAAGATGTGAAATTTGAACCATCTATACTAGTTCATAAACAAAGCTATGCTGTCTTCGTTCACTTTTGCATAACTTTAGGTTCAACTATCATATATATACATATATATATATATATATCTTTAAATATATATATATAT
>NC_068986.1:98537682-98538116 GCF_001194135.2 Octopus bimaculoides | reverse complement strand
ATAATAATAATAATAATAATAATAATAATAATAATAATAATAATAATAATATAGATTTAATCAAAAGATTAAATGTGGTACCTAAAATGTTTGAGGCACCAGAATTTGGTAGGGTAAAAATCAGAAACAAAATCAAGAAATTTGGTGAATAAAATTTGACGAAAAGCAACAAAAATTCAATAGGTTATAGCAGTACGTACGTTTCGAACAAGCCCCATTTATTCATGATGTGAGAACACTACATAGAATGTATAATGAAAATGTACTCCTCAGCTGCATAATGGAATTTCATTTTAGAAAGTCATTTTGAAGATGTGTGCAAAAAACAAGAGTAAGAGAAGAAAACATACCATCTCGACTGTGCTGTTATTTAACAGACTAGTAAATCAAACAAGAATTTAAATTCTATATAATCTAATTGGAGGGATAGTAGT
>NC_068986.1:98537142-98537672 GCF_001194135.2 Octopus bimaculoides | reverse complement strand
ATATATGTACATATATTACATACAGATGTACATATGTTCATGTGTTTTTTGCATGTGCACGGGTGCTTAAGTTAGCATAAAATTGTGTTACAATCTTCTTCATGTAGTCTTAATTCCAGTATGGAAGAAATTATGCATAAATGTTTATGTTAATATGCTTGGCAATACAATACAATAGTACATCCACAAATTAATGCATCTAAAGAAAACTAAATCATCAGATCTTGGGAATATTATGCTTACACTAATGACTCAACTTTCCAATGGAAGCCACGTGGTTAAGTAAATATATATTTACCTCTCATATCTCCTGATTTTATCGATTTTATGTAGTCCTCACGAAGTACCTTCATCTATCGGATCTTCTGAATCAGTAACATGGACTATCTACATTAGACGTCTTCGTAGTTGATCATTGTGTGGACGGTTAACCGAGTCCGCAAGATGAGCTTTCTGCGATAGCTGCACGATTCTCTGAATCCACATCTTTTACTACTTATTTATGAGTATATATATATATATATATATAT
>NC_068986.1:98532209-98536432 GCF_001194135.2 Octopus bimaculoides | reverse complement strand
ATATATATATATATATATATATATATATATACATATAGGAATATTTGTCGAAGAACGTAATAATGATTATGTTATGGGATATTTGTATCCGCATAAACAAACTGATAAGGTAAAACGGCCGGATATTAATGTCAAAGACCATCAGGAAATGAAGTATCTCCTGATCCCTCAACAGACCTTAATGTATCACAATGAGATCTAAAAGGATAATCTAAATAAATATAAGCATATAATGAAATGCTGATGAACAAATTGTGGCGGTTCAAAACAGAAACATTAGTATAATACAAGATTGAGTTGAAATGATTAAAAAACAAGCAAAGAAACTTATAACAAAATACTCAGGCCTTGCATGCATACCAATCACATAATATTTTCATTAAGTATTGAAAAACATATCACCGTAATTACTTTATCCAATACAGGAAAAACAAATCAAAATACACGAAAGCGTACATGTTTACACTTAATACATTCTGGCAGACTTGAACGCGAACATACTAATCGTTGTTGTGTTCCGGTTTCGGAGAACAGCTCATCTCATCGATGAGTATTCACCATATACTAAGTTCATTGAAGTATGGTATCCTTATTACTCACGTGTGTCGACTAAGTTGCGTTGTGTCTCTTTAGTCAATGCTAACACTGGATTAACGAAACTAAGCAAGACTGGTGACTTATTTATAGAATTCAGCCAATGAAATATTTGCTAATGAGTCCTGATTGCGTCCAGCCCGACAGTAACGTGTTGTTTGCACGAAGAACAGCGTGAACCAAAACAACGACGTACATATTCATTCTTAATATATTCCGGCAGATTTGAACGTGAATACGCTGATAGCTATTGCATTTCGTCTTTGGATATCACTTTCTTCTTTCAGATAATGCGTTTATACAATATTTGATTCATCGGAAAACTTGACTCAGCGGGATTTGAATTCACGACGTAAAGAGTCAGAACAAAAACTAAAAAAAATAAACGCAAAAGTCGTTTGATGCTTTAGCGATTCAAATAACTAGGCGTCTTAGACGCCTGCATAATAATAATAATAATAATAATAATAATAATAATAATAATAATAATAATAATAATAATAATAATAATAATAATAATAATGATGATGATAATAATAATAATAATAATAATAATAATAATAATAATAATAATAATAACAACAACAGCAACAACTTGCTGAATGGTTGCCAGAACTGAAACAAGCATTAGTCTGTCCAAAACCGGCAGAACTAGTCATTTCAGTTAGGGAAGTGAAGGAAATCAGCAAAAAAAAAATGAGCAACTGGAAGACCCCGGGACCAGATGGAGTTCAAGGCTACTGGATCAAAAGATTTGGTGAATGTCATGCACGAATAGCTGCGCAACTCAACACCTATCTAAATGCCGACCGAGTAACACTAGAGTGGTTCACATTGAGTAGGACAGTGCTGTGCTTGAAAAACATCGCAAACGGCAATACGGTAGACAATTACAGGTCGATATCTTGTTTGCCACTTATGTGGAAGTTATTGACTGGAATACTCACAGAGTCAATGTATGAACATCTGGAGAAAATGGAGTCCTGCCACATGAGCAGAAGGGTTGCAAGCGTAAGTGCAGAGGTACCAAGGATCAACTCTTGATAGACAAAACTGTACTTAGAGACTGCAAGAGGAGGAAAACTAACTTAGCCATGTCATGGATCAACTATCGTAAGGTGTACGATATGATACTACATTCTTGGATTATGGAATGTATGAACCTATTTGGTATTCCATTGAATGTTGAGCGACTGCTTGGAAAAAGTATCGAAACAGATCAGGTGCTAGAGCATCACAGACTGGACCTAGTAGAGATGGAAAAGATGCACCACATATGCTATGCAGTTGATGTTGTATGACCCTGTGACACACGAATAATCAAGAAGGAAGGCGAAAAGGTAGATAAATACAACCCTCTTAAGTACGAAATAGCCCGGCTATGGAAAATGAAGAAGATGATGATAGTGCCAATTATCGTTGGGTCCTTGGGAACAGTATCAGAAAGCAACTGGGAAAGCTGATATGTTCTAATATCCACTCGTATCACGGAACTTTGTGTTTTCCAAGAAGTTTCTTTGCATAGAATTGATTATTAAGACTGAAGAGTATACAAAATTGCACTTACTTTCCAGATAGAATAGCTTATCTCACGGTGGGCCATCATTTGCTGCGACGAACAGAACCCGAAAGATTCTCAGGTTTTACATCAGAGAACCTTTCTTTGTGACAGATCTAACAAGAACCTGGGATTCATTATTCCTAAGTGGTATTGCGGCACGCTTGTTCATCATGACAAATATTTCTTCCTTACTAACTAAATCCACGTTGAATGCGTCCTTAACAGGAACTGAATTTTGTCCTGCTAGATTTCTAGTAATCCTTTTCACCAGGCTAACCTTGTGAGACACCTAGTTTAGACAGCGGTGAATTCACTATGTAGCAAATTGTACTGGACTTCATTTTACCAGATGCAATCGTGAGCGTTGCTGGTAACTTGCTGGGCACTGCCATTAGTGTACTTAGTTTATTTCAGGTTCCACGTTTTGCTCTCCGCGTTTGGTTTCGGAGTTGTTCAGCTCTCGTCACCTTTGCGTTATTTGCATGATATTGGTTCATCTGCTATTTCAGATAAAAATTTATCTAAATTCCTTTTGAAAACATCTTCATCTACGAGTTGTGGGGTTCTTTTTCATTTTAAAGCTATGGAGAATTTACGAGCCCTTGGTCACTAAGCTTTTAAAGTGTTGGAGTCAGCTTAGATGGAGAGGATGTTTGGTACAACGCAGTAGCGTCCATTTCGAGCGTTGGTACAGCCTTCAATTCTCCGTTTAAGCACTAAATCATCTAGGTTTCCATACACTTACTTATCACAGCACATCTTTCGCGTCTTTTCTCTTGCTCATCTTTGCACGAAAGTAATCTTGGTGTAACAGCATTAGATTGCTTCCAGAACCGCTGTCAGATTGGACGCTATATTGCAACCATAATTGGAAGTAATAATTTAGAGGAATGACAGAAGATGTTTTCCACAGGAGATATATGCATTATCTAATATCTCGTACCTTACGATAATACATTAAATTTTGATGATGATTTGACTGTTATTCTCAAGGAGTCTAATTCTTTTTTTGTAACACAGTACCGTGCGAGTATTGTGCATTTATATAAATAATGTGTGACTTGTATGATGCTCTGAGTTCTATTCACGTTCTTTTTCTTCATATCCTCTTTAATGGTAATCTCAGAGAAGGAAGAGAACTTAACCCACGGCAATTTCCTGGACCTTCCAGACCAAATAGTTGTTATATTAATGCTTTGAATGCAGTGGAACTCGCGAAACGCGTTCAATGATTATTTAAAACCCGATACTGGACTACATTTACCTGTTAAAAAACGGAGCAGTTTCTCGGAATTGTTAACTCAATCACAATCATAAGTAATTGGTTTTCTTGAAGTTATAATTGCACGAGTTGCCGCGCAGTGGAATTGAGAGTTAGCTTATCATATCCGAATTTAATTGTTGTTACTGATTGCTGCTGTGGTTGAGTTTCCATGACTTAGAGAAAAAATACGTATGTGGGTCACACCAGAGCTTTCAAAATGTCTGATCATAATAAATTATATTTCCTTTCATTTAGTAGTGCTAAAGTTTCAACACTATCCATATCAAATAAAAACTATTTTCTAGATGCTCTTATCTACCGTATAAAAATATTGCGAAATATACCTGCTCCCAATAAAGACGTAGATAATTTGATCATCTAATGCAATCAGCGTGAAGCCCCGTAATACATCCAATACGTTTTGATCAGCCCAAAAATAACAAATAAACAATAGCAAATTGGGTCACAATAATTCATACTTCTTAGTTGGAGCTCCATGCTTCTCGTTTCTGAGTACTGATTACAACGAATGTGGCATAAATAAAGAACGTCCAGGAGATGGTCAATTATACAGTAAAACAGCTTTCATGGTTCCATCTATAGAATCGATAAGTAATCATCTGTTTTGTATGGAATTCCAATTTTCTTAATTAAGCCCTCAATATCTTAGACGAAAAGAAATTCTATTTCGGCTAAATCTTGCTTAGATGGTTTTTATATAACTGCCACCGTTTTTCTATAATCGTAATCCCAATCATATATGTGGTACAATTATGAAATGAAAACTTCATATATGTATATATA
>NC_068986.1:98527125-98531961 GCF_001194135.2 Octopus bimaculoides | reverse complement strand
ACACACACACACACACACACACACACACACACACACACACACAATGACTAATTACAGAAAAACCTAGTTGAAGAATCACAGAAGTTTAACGAAAACTATCCTACATATAATTTCTGCTATAAGTTGGCGATTCAATCTTCCCGTTTACTGGTTCATAATCGCATTTATTTCTTATTAGCTGTATATGAATTTCAGTGGATAAGGTCAAATTAAATGGATAAGTAAATATGGTCTAGTTAACGATATCCATATACTATACAGTTCTATATTTAAGAGATGAGGAATTATGTATATTATTTACATTTGCCGGATATTTGTTTTCATCTTGTTTGTTGTTAACATAACGTTTCAGCTGAGATACCCACCAGCCTCCATCAGGTGTCTTAGGGAAATTTGGAAACTGGGTATTTTTTGATGTTGTTATTATTATTATTATTATTATTAATATTATTATTATCACTGCCTGGAAATGGGGATAGTAGCCCGCGCTCTTAACCACTACGCCATATGCCCGTGGGCAATTATGGAGTGAATGTTAGGGCTTATAAATCTAATATTCTCCTATCCTTCCTTAATACCGGTTCCCATATGCTGTACATATTTGCACTCGGTCTGCTTAGGAGTTAGTTGTGTCCTAGCATATGTGCTGCCTCTTTTAATTTTCGTATTTTCCAGTGGTGTTCTCTGTCTATTATTTTAACTTCATCCCACAGGGTAAGGTGGCCTCCATTTTTCCATACATGATCAGCTATACCCGATTTATCAATATCTCCCCGTGTCACAGCTTTGCGATGTTCCTCTACCCTTATTTTGAATTTTGAGGGGGCGACATGTTTCGCCTTTGTATAACCTACCATAGCTGCATGGGACTGAGTATACGTAGTTCTTGGTCATATTCTCTTCTATTGGTGGTTTTAGTAGAAGAAGATATTTGCGAAGTGTTGTATTACTTTTGAATGCTGTCCTGATGTCATATGGGCCGCATATCTTTTGTATCTTTTCGGAGCGGCCTTTCACATAGAGTAGACAGACTGTGGACAGTTTCTCGGTTTCATCCTCTCTTTTCTTTATAATTGGAGTGGAGAGTATGCTTTTGAGGTAGTTGTTGCTTAATAGACTGTTACTGAGCTTGATAATTTCTCCGTGATGTGATATCTTAGGTACTGAGCAATCCCTCTCTTTATACTGTATGAATGGTGGGAGTTGAAGTTGAGGTATCGTCCAGTGAAGGTCGGTTTGCGGTATACGGATGTCCTGAATCCATACTTGGTGCGTGTTATTAATACGTCCAGGTATGTTAGCTGATTGTGTTTTTCTTTTTCCTTTGTGAACTGTATGGATGGCTTTATTGAGTTCACATGATCTAACAGTACTTGGACATCTTCCTGATGGGTCAGAGTATAAAGGTGCCATCAACATATCGCAGCCATAGAGTTGGTTTTAGTGGTGTTGATCTTAAAGTCATATTCTCAAAGTATTCCATGTATATATTGACTATTATCGGTGATAATGGCGAACCCATAGCTAAACCCTATTCTTGTCGATATATATATCAGTGTCCATACTGAAGTAGGTAGTTTCTACTCAGAAGGTTAACATTTCCATCAAGTTTCCCATTGGTATACTAGTGCGTTCTTTTAGATGGGTGTCTGTCACTAGATTTTCTTGAATCACCGATATTGTTTCACCAGTTGGGACTTTGGTGAACAGACTTATCACATCTAGACTCACCATCTGGTTGGATTCAATGGAGGTATCCTTGATAAATTCTGTGTAGTGGGTGGAATTCTTCACGTACAATACTGACTTTTCTGCTAATGGACTATCAGCAAGGAAGCGGCTCAGTGGATGACATGCTGAACCTCTACAGCTCACTATAGCTCTTAATGGAATACCATCCTTGTGAATTTTAGGAAGACCGTACATGTGTGGTAGTTTACTGTAGTGTTGAGTCAGTTGTCTGTACTTCATTGGTGTAAAATGATCCTTGTTCTTGATCAAGATCTATGACAAACTCCTCTCTGTTTTCAAAGCAGGGTCTTTTTTTACCTTACTGTAGCTACCATCACTTATAAGACTTGCCAGTTTTTCCGAGTAGTCAGACTTGTTCATCACCACTGTAGCATTCCCCTTGTCTGCTGGAAGTATTATGATGGAATTGTCACACTGTAGTCTTTTGATAGCGAGCGTTTCTTCCTTGGTGATGATCGGTTTGGGAAGTTTCGCTTTTTCTAGTACCTGTCTCATTTTCCACCTTAATTAATCTCACTGAACTTTTGGTATCTTTATGGCTATCTCTTCAATAGGGGCTATTATGTCCAACTATGGAATGCGGCTGATGGTTGTCGCAAAGTTGAGTCCTTTGTTTAGTACTGCTTCTTCAGAGCTTTCTAGATGTCGGCTACTTACATTAATTACTGCTTTCACAGATGGGTGACGGACTTCAATCTTCATTCTCTAACCTTTGAGTTTCATAAACTTCTTAATTTAGCGTGTCTTCACCATTTCAAATTCTTTCATGTACGACTTTTCTAGATCTTGTTGGATTCTCTTTCTATCATCATCTCTGGTTATTTTCCTAAATAATGAAGATAACCTGTCTTTGATTTCGTTATTTAGTTGTTATTTCTTCCAACGGTTGTAATAGATCCCCTCACAGACGAGAGCATGTCCTGCTCTTTCCTTTACTCTTCTAGCTTTATATGAATTCACTGGTGTTATTATATTCAAGCCAGGTGGTATTAGCTTTGAGTCTCTACATCTACACAAGAAAGTTAGATGGTTTGAAAGACGAGCTAGTTTTTGATGGAGTTTCTCTATATGTCTCCTTTGAAGTCTAATGTCGGCTCCGTACCGATTAGATAATACGGTTCTATATTTAAGAGATGAGGAATTATGTACATTATTTATAATATTTATATTTGTCGGATATTTGTCCTCATCCTGTTTGTTGTTAATACAACGTTTCGGCTGATATACCCTCCAGCCTTCATCAGGTGTTTTGGGGGAAATTTCGAAACTGGGTTCTCATTCTTAAGGTATTTTTCGATATTATTATTATTATTATTATTATTATTATTATTATTATTATTATTATTATTATTATTATTATTATTATTATCCAGGTGACTGCCTGGAATCCACCTCGGAATCTTGGGTTTATTTGCATATCAGTGCATTCACGAGCTGCGCCTATTTGTACTAATCTCTCCTAGATATTGGCAACTCGTTTAAAAGTGTAAAACAGACATTTTCCCGTAAATAGTTGCATGGTATTTCATGCCCCTCTTTTCTGTCTGCCCGTCTCTGCCTTTAGAGTACAATAGTTTGAGAGGGTTGATGGGAAAGCAATAAGCAGGTGAAACTAGTAAATATTTCTTTGTTTCACTCTACAGCAAAGGCAGTCTGATTTGACTGCAAGCTATATGTACAGCGACGATGAATCAATCAATCAATCAATCAATCAATCAAATCAATCAATCAATCAAATCAATCAATCAATCAATCAATCAATAAAATCAATCAATCTATCTATCTATCTATCTATCTATCTATCTGTCTGTCTGTCTGTCTGTCTGTTTGTCTCTCTGTCTACCTACTTATCTATCTAGCTGTACACACACACACACACACACACACACACACACACCCAGACACACACACACATACACACACACACACACACACACACACACACACACGGATATATACAAACATATATCGATAACTTAATAACCCTTGCGCTTGAGAAACTTGGCTTCATTGTCATCATCGCTCTACGAATATGGAAAATTTATGTGAGAGAAAGACCAAGCTGATGGTAATGAATTGCTTAATCCTCAGTGAGTAGTAAACTTAATATCGGCTGTATAAGAAGCGCTGATTGATGCATCCTGCTGTGCATGGTGAAGGGCATTAGGCATATTACAGTGCGAGCAGCGATCATGCGCATATTTCCTGGTAGCATCATTCTACTTGGCTAAAAGGGGTAATAGTTTCGGAAGGCGCCAAGATAGTTTTAAAATCCATTCGATAGCTGTCGAAAGCAGTATACCCCAATGAAGACTGTGTGTAGATTATAATATAATATAGTAAAATATAGTATAATACAATATAATATATGAATACGATATATGATATACAATATAATATTTGTATATAGTATTATATAATATAAAATAAACAATGACTCACTCAGACACGCACACTCGCGTTATCCTTTTTCTAATTCTTTTTTCTTACCTTCACCGTTTTCTATCTCTCTCCCTTTTCCTCATTTACTCTCTCTCGTTACTCATACGTGACCATCATCCATCTTTCTTTTCCTCACATGATCATTTTTCTTTTTCTTCAATCTGTCGCACAGACCAGACGCATTCTTATCTGTCACCTCTCTTATCTTTTCTTTTGTCAAAGAATATTCCTCCAGCGTTCGATACCTTAACTCCTCTGAACTAACAGCCCTCCATGTTTGTCTTCGTTTGGTTTGGTGTATGTTTCCACTATTCTGATTTATTTACCAAATTTGACCCTCCGCAAATCTCAAATTTTATTTTGATTTGCCGGAGCAACTGTTTATCGAAGCCTCATACTGTCGTTAATTGCTTGAAATGTGGAGTAGCTGAACAGCCGAAGGGTTGTTCTTTATGCTACTTGTCTTGTTTACCATTTGTTTCTCTCGTTGTTCGCATACCCATGCTTGCCTTCATATTTCATGTTGTTTACGTTTCGTGACGTTCTGTACCCATATATGCACACACACACACACACACGCAAACACACACACACACACACACACACACACACACACACATATATATATTACGGATATATATA
>NC_068986.1:98524145-98526416 GCF_001194135.2 Octopus bimaculoides | reverse complement strand
TATATATATATATATATATATATATATATATATATATATTATTATATGATAATATATATATATATGTATATATATATATATATATATATATATATATTATCATATGATAATATATATATTATTTATATTATCATATGATTGAACGCCACGCATCCATTTCCAAGTAAGTTTATCTATGTATGCATGTATGTATATGTGTGTGTGTATTATCTTTTGTATTGTAATATATTATGAATCACTTAGTTGTTGCTTGCTTCGGTGTATCCTCCGGCTATTGGTTTATCAAAGAAGATAACTAACTCAATCAGGTAGCTGTCTTGATAAAATAGTTGCCTGGAGAGACTCCATCGTCATAAACTAATAACAATGAGGCAGCGAATACAATCAGAAAGAAATTCGAAACTATAGAAAAATGTCGGTACAAGTAATGCATTAACTTATTAACGTTGCTATATTGCTTTTTCGCTTAATATGTAAATGTAATGTAGATATTCCCTCCTTCACCGCTAAACTACATGTAAGTATGTTAATGGATGCCAAGTCAAATCTACACCTGAAAAAGGCAGGTAAACACTACAAATAACCAAAAGTAGAAAAGGTTAAAATATACAACCATGCGTAACACATGCGCATATATATATATATATATATATATATATATATATATATATATATATCAAAATATTTGTGCATGTATATTCATATAAGTATATATATGTCTTTATATGTATTTACATTGACAAAAACATACGCAAACACGTTCATGAGTGTACGTGCTTATGTGTGCGTGCGCAGGTATGTAAATAATTTAAAGTTCTTGTCGCTAATTATATTTATGCTGAATGTAAAAATATGCATGTGCTAGAATTGCTTTTAGTCGAAAATGCCTATGCCAAAAATCAACTGTATGGTGTTATTCAATCTGAAATTCTATATTCAAAAGTTTGCATGAAATCACTTGTGTAACAATGAAACATGCATCAAAACCATGATTTACTGAAGTAACGAGTAGAAAACAATACTACTTTCTTACTGCTTGCATTTTGATTTCATTTTCAACAGAATAATGACAATTTACACCTAATTTTGAAAGAAAGACATTCTCAGCAGACAGCAATTTACGTAGGAATATATCGTTTAGCGATCAGAAATTGTTTTCCAAAACTAAATTGTTCATTTGCTGCATTTTCCGAATCACAAAAATCAACATACGAATTATTATCCTATTAGCGATGGTTGATAAACAGGTTACATTTCACAAATTCACGGCGTGGCATGATTGAATTTAATGAAGTTGTCACCAAAAGAAGAAAGTAGATTGGATAGAGTTGTGTGCATAATATTCCTTTTGTTATGAATTACAGTTTGAGAGCGTCTGATGTCAGCAAAAGGGATATATAATTTTCCCAACAGTAAGTGTGAAAATTTTTGCAAAAGAAACGTTAACGAGTTATGCACTTCGAAGTCACAAGATATTTTTAAAATAAGGACTAAAATGCTCTCCAAACATGCATGCCATTTCATTAAAAAAAACAAAAAAACAAAACAAGGACATACTTGATAGCATCGTTTTAGGTACCCACCAATTAACGAAATGGTCGTGCTTAGAACATCTTCGACCATACTGTAAGGTTTGACGGGAGATTTAGCAACAAAAATAACAGCATTTACTTTGGAAACTACTGTGAGAAGTTTTCTTCCAGTAGAAAAGTTTTCTGAAGAAGATGTTACACAATTCCATACAGCTGTAACTAATTGATATCTAGACAGCATATAAACAAATACTTGGCCATAGCGTTTTTTTACGTTAGTAACTTATATTTAAATTATGCAAAAATATTCTTGTTAATGGTCAACTAACAGCTGCCACGAAGTTTTGTGTCAGTATTAATTATGATAAATGACGAATTAATGCGAAAAAATGGTAGCTATTAGATTTATAGATGCGCACCCACGCACGTGCACAACTACACTACACCCACGTGAAAACTCAAACATGCTGAAACATATTCAAATGTATATACACATGTATACAAGCGTTTCTGTATAATATATGTGTCTACGTATATATGCATGTATTGTATATATATAATATAATGTAATAATAGGAGTGGCTGTATGGTAAGTAGCTATAGGCGCAGGAGTGGCTGTGTGGTAAGTAGCTTGCTTACGAACCACATGGTTCCGGGTTCAGTCCCACTGCGTGGCACCTTGGGCAAGTGTCTTCTACTATACCCTCGGGCCGACCAAAGCCTTGTGAGTAGATTTGGT
>NC_068986.1:98516358-98524135 GCF_001194135.2 Octopus bimaculoides | reverse complement strand
TATATATATATATATATATATATATATGTGTGTGTGTGTATGTGTGTGTATGTTTGTGTGTCTGTGTTTGTCCCCCCAACATCGCTTGATAAACGATGCTGGTGTGTTTACGTCCCTGTAACTTAGCGGTTCGGCAAAAGAGGGGATAGACTGAGTATTAGGTCTACAAAGAATAAGTCCTAGGGTCGATTTGCTCAACTAAAGGCAGTGCTCCAGCATGGTCGCAGTCAAGGGACTGAAACAAGTAAAAGAGAATATATAAATGCATTTAGAAATAAAGGTATGAATAAGCAGCTTAGGATCGACATCTGCACCGGGTGATGCATTGTGTTGTTGAGCAAGGCACTCTATTTCACATTGCTTAGTTGAAATTACGTTCCAAAAGATTGCTGCTACTGCCGCGCTCTCCACTTTCAGTTATCATACATATGCTGAATGTGCCACTCGGTCAAAATGTGGAGAGTCAAGTCAGTGTTTGCATCCGCCGCAAAGTTATAGGCACCTAAAAATTAGGGAAAGTGTTGTACATGTTATAAAACAAAAATTTGTTCGCTGATGGCAGTTAGCTCCCCGCATTTAATTATATATAAATTCTTCATTTATATTCGTATCCAGTGCTCGATTACCATACAAATTATGAAGACTGTACATAAGTTAATAACATAAGACAATGTTCAGTAGCGGGAAAGATGGATACTTAATTTTCTAATGAAATTTAATTTAAAACCTTATGTCACGCCGACAATGATGAGAGGCGGCATATCATGTCTTCGTAAACGCCTTGTGGCTAACGAGCCGATGTAGAACATTTGGTCCAAGTCTTTTACTTATATTCCACAATGGTGGATGATTTGTTTGTAGTATTTCAATGAATGACTTGCAAATTGCTTAACACAAGTTACAAGCGAGGAAATCCCATGGTTACATATATTTCCCTTTGCACAGTGAATTCAGTATTGCATGTTTCTAATTTAGCTGAACTATACCACATGTCGAAAATTTGTGTGGTCTAATATCAATACTACATCAACACCTTGTTTAATAACCTCAAGTATTATGCCAATTATTTTCCGGAGAATTTCTTGAATTGATTTGTTTAATGGAAGTTTTGATTTCCATGTAAAAATTATCAGTTTCTTCAACAATATGGCATTTCGTTGCGTCATCCATATCGGTTTTCTCTATGTAACACTGATCTATGGTACTTCAATAATTCATCTGAAATCAAAATTTGCCGTTCTCCTTAAATTAGGTATGATTGATTTCTGTCATACTTGATACTTGATGTTTAGGTGTTAGATATTTTGGGGTTAATTTCATCGAACCGACGTTTGTGTCTCTGTTGTTTTTCTTTCTGAGACCTACAATAGTGACACATATTTTTTTCCCCTGAAGCCCAAAAGATTAACTCCTTTTTGGCGTCTCTTCATGACTCCACACAACAGGCTTGCAATAGTTCTGCATAGAAATGCAAATTTTGTTGGATTTTGGAGCAATCTAATTTTCTACTATTTCGTTTAAACTTAAACTTTTTCCTAAAAACTAACAAGTTACAATGTCATGTCTTCTTGTTTTAATGTACGCATGGTGAAGATGTAACGGCCGATTATGTGATCTTATTGATTGTCAACGTATTCTATATTTTACAAATTTAACAAGATTGGTGAGGTCCAATACTGCTTACTCTGTAAAAGCGAAAGGCATTAAATCACAATAAAATACTTTTTGTAGTATTTTTTTCCTTGAAAAATATTTAACTATAGTTACGATATTTATCAGACATTTATTGAAGAGTTTGCAGACACACATATGTTTCATTCTTGTCTCAAGAGTGTGAGAGTGGATTCAGATTGCATAGTAGCATTGTCATACACACACACAGACACAGACACACACAGACACACACACAGATGTGCTGACTTGCTTTCTTCTCCAACCACTTTTCGTATTTGCAGCATCTGTTCTTAATTAAAAGATCAATATCTTTTTGTAAAATTGAATTCATTTAATTTTTACTAGAAGCATTATCGGGATGTCAGCGTAGTCGCTTCCTTGATAGAAATATCAGCTAAAGCCTGCCACTATCAAAAATACGAAATTGCTATAGTTGAGGATTTGACCAAAAATGAAGTTTTCCCTCGTCTTTTATTCAATATCGATCGCCTGATTTCAAAGATAAAATAGCACTTGAAACGCCCAATTGTATTAATCAATACATGTTCAGAATTAGCACCAAGATTTTATACTTTATTTTTTTTATATACAATGTTTTGGTTTTTATGTAGATCGATACACAATCTCATAATTTTGTTGATTTAACTATTGTTTTCTACTGTGACCGATATCCGCCTTTAGGTTCTTTTATGGTACGCTTCCCAGGCGTTGTCAGTGACGTCAGGACTTAAGGCTCTTCAGTTGTGGATCTTCGCCGGGAAAGCCTTCTCGCTAATGCCTTCTGAGAAACAAAGGTGACACGAAGAAAAACAGTTCAGTAAAAGCGGCAAGTTCAAATATGATGTGATTAGCTGCTGTTTCTAGTAAGCCGATCAAACATTATTGACCAACAAGTAAATTTTCATAAATAAAGTAGCGGTCCAGATATCAAATTTACAATTCATTAATCATTACTTATTAATGACTCATTAGCAAATTAGTCAAAAGCTTGTAAAATAAGCTGACACTTCAGTAGGTCGATCGACAACCAGATAGCTAGGTGAAGTAAATTTTCAGAAGAAAATTAGTGGCTGAGATATCGAACTGATAATTCGTTCATTACTAAACACTAACGACTCATTAACTCTTAGTAAAAAGCTTGAGAACTTGGCTGTTATTTCTAGCATGTCACTCGACACCTAAGTGGCTGAAAATAGTAAATTTTCAGAAGGAATAGATTTGTGAGATCGGTTGCTATTTCTAGTAAATTGAACCACATAAAGAGGCTGGAAGAAAATTTCTCAGAAGAAATATAGTGGGTAAGATATCACACTAACATGTCATTAATCATTAGTTACGTTCAGAAAATAGATTCAGGTATCTCGTTTTGTCTTTTTGAACACAAGACGCCATTGCACTGAATAGTAAGTTAGGAAAAGAAAAAGATATTTCTAATGTTATGTCGGATCTAGTAATGTATGACTGTTATCTGGTTAATCCCAGATAAATAAGAACTGTCCTCTCCGCAAAACAATTAGAGATATGAAGATTACTTTAATATTTCACGAAATAAACGATATCTAATGCTGCGTTCATTGACGCTAAGTTTTAAATGCCATTATAGCAGATATTAGAGTAGCTGTTAAGAACAAAAGACTGGAATAACTACAATACGTCTAAGGTTTATTAAGTTTACACTTTACACTCACTAACTGGAGAAGTTAGTGCTGTTACTTAATAGCTTTCAATGATTTCTTCTTGCGGAAGTTCTGCTGGTATTATTTTATATCTTTTTTTTTATTATTGTCAACTGGTCTCAGTCATTGGACCGTGGCCATGCTGGGACATAAATGTTTTAGGAATTTTAGTCGCTTGCATGATACAAAACCTGGTAATTTGACTGATGTTATGTAATATAATGAGAAATGACAAACAAGTTGTCGTCAGAGCGAAGCGGAAAATAAATCAGACATAACTAAATAGTATACTGTTATACTTTTTTGCCGAAGGTTTTTATTAATCCAATGTCAATATAGGTACACAAACACAAATGAACACACACACACGCAAACACACACACGCACACTTGCATACACATATAAATATTGATGCGACCACCGAAAATACAAATTAATGTTACATCCCTATCTCCCGAGCTGGGTTTTGAAACCGTATTCTGGTTGTTGAGGATAATGGTATTTCCTTTGTCTAGCGTAGGAGTGATCGGTGACCCTTTCCGGTCACCAAAAGTTCAGAAAAACAAGTAAGGAATTGTACTGGACTGAGCCAGCTTTGGGAGGGGGTAAGGTTGCACTGTAAAGCTACGGTATTTGTGATAAACAAAGAAATGGCGCGAACAGTTGGCCAGAGGAGTGGGCATCAAGCAGTTTGGTACAGGAGTGGGCCGCAGCAGTTGGCATCAAGCAGTTGGCGTACGGAGTTGGCATCAAGCAGTTGGGCAGGGAGTTGGATGAAGTGAAGATGTCCAGTAGCTGGATGAAGAACGAGAGCCAGTGAAGATGAACAGTGATAAGTCTGACAGAGAGAGGCCGAGAGAGAGGGCCTATGGTCAGCAGGTACGAGTAAGCAGAACGGCATGGAGTCTCAGAGAGAGAGGGACAGAGATGGAACTGTTGTGGCAGCCAAGAGATCGTAGTAGTCAGTTGGTCACTACTTGTGGATTATAGTGAGAGTTTTGAAAGAAAGGAAATTATTACGGTAATGGTTTGTGTAAATATTCTTCCAAGAAAAATGTACTTGTCGTTACATGTGTTAAAAGAACTGTTAACTGTGATGTTAACTTAAAAGAAAAGAAAAAGAAAGAACTTTGTTACATGTTGTTTAGCTGAAAAGAAAACAAAGAAGTAAAAGAACTTTTAATGGACTTGATATACGAACTCATGCTTGTGTAATGATTGTAAACCTTTGATTATGTTGCATGCGCTATTGTTATATGCTATTGAATTTATTGTTACGCAATGTTATGCCATGTATTGATGATGTAATGTTTTGTTTGCTAAAAAGAAGAAAAAGTTAGTTCCGCTACCCAACGTATGGTCTCCGTGTTATTTCTTCCTCCTCCTTTTGCCTGTCGTCTTCGTTGCGTGCTCCGGCTGGGCTTAGTAGTCGTGGCGAATATCCTGACTCACCGAGCGTCGACGTTCGCGCGCGCGCGAGTTTTCTCTCGGTTCGAGGTGCTTCGCGTGCGGGCGTTCGTAACAATATGTACATGTACGTATATGCATGCATATACGTGAGTATATGAATGTGTGCCTGTATATATATATATATATATATATATATATAGTGGCCATTCACTAAGCTGTGTTCGCGTCACGTTTCATGTGTGATAGAACAGACGAATTTGGACTCAAGAGTTCGAATTCCAAGTCTGTTATTCGCCGCCATCATTAAATATCAAATCTGTAATGCTATGTACTCTAAGTGTTCAATGTGAACGCTGCGCACCCAACAAAGATGGTAAATTTAGTTATTTTAAAGTCATACGATAACATATTCATGGATCGTAATTTAAACCAATTTGTTTCTCACCTCTCATGTAATAGGGTAATAGTTTATTTCTGAAGCAGCACTGCATACCACACAACTAGTTGAATCATATGCACTTGACAGATGACAGGATAAGGGGAGAGTGACAAAAGGTGAGTAATAAAGGGACGGACAGAAAGGAAGTGTCATTTCCATAGTACGCATCCAATTTATTATTCGTTTTCAAAACCTTTCTAAGTCATGTAAATATTTTACTAGATCTTTGCATTCCCTCGAGCTAAGCAGCCTGTCAGTTCTATTATTTGAATTCATTTAACCCCTTTCTCCTTTTCTTTTACTTTCACTTCTTCTTTGTATATTTCTTCTTGTGTATTTAAAACTTACGCTTGCTTATTAGATGTGACACTCCCCTATAATCAACATTGCATATCCTTGGTGACCACTTATATGTGTAAGTTAATACATCTTATTAACTCTAATTTCATTTTATTATTCATTCTGTTCTTCGAGCATCGTGATATAATCTGGTCATAAGTTACTTGCACATTTAATGACACACTCTCCGAAAAGAAGACGAAGTCTGACTAAAGTTGTCAAAATATTCTATAGTTACTCTTTGTTTAGTATTTACGATGTATATGTAGGGATCACAATCTTTCTTCATATTTCAGTTCGGCATCTATCAGTCCTATAATTTTTCACCATGGTTGCAAAGGTGAGTAATAATCCGAAGAACGATAAGATGATATCTTAGAACCAGTAATTGAAACTTGGAAGTTAGAGTTTGCTGCATCTATGTGTATGAGTGTGTGTCTGTGTGTGTGAATTTGGAAGTGTATGATGTTAAAACAAGAACAGTTTTTAACATTTCTAAAGCTAAGAATAAATTCACTGCACCATTCGTCAAATATAGTTTCGATAAAATTTCTGCAGTATCATCTGTTGCTCAATGCAATTTCTGAAGAATCATTCGTATGAGAATCACAAGATATGCAGATCTTTACTGTGTATTTGAAGTTTATTTTTCTATGATCGGGAAGCAACATTGCCTGTACTGTAGAAAAATAATTTGCTTCTATGAAGCTAATTAAGTATATGGGCTTCAAAACTTTAAGTAGTTTTGACGCGCAGCTATGACGATTTAGAAATCGTCAGAGTAGATGATAAAATTACATATGGTGAAGCAGGTGGCACACCAAATGAAGAAATACTAACATACAGGAAGAGTTAAATACCGTAAGTGTGAGAGGCATCTAATTTCGCAGAGAATTGTGTTAAGTCAAACCCTTTGCAATATTTTGGCAACATTTGTTTGACTAATCAATTTGCAATAAAAGCAGCTTAGCATTTAAAGTAAAGCCATCGTGTTGCACCGTATTAAGCCATCTTTCTGTAAGTTCTTTGATCCCTCTCTGACATCAATTTTTTTTCATCGATGCAAAGGTGTCCATTACTGAAGCTTCCACCCCCTTTTGGGGGTGGAACTTCGCGAGTGTAGGAAGTAAGACATTGATAAGAACAAGTAATAATCCGAGGGAGCTAGTTCTGGGTTATATGCCGGGTGTGGCACCAGTTCGATTCTCTGACGTTCTTGAGTTTATTCTCGGTCGTTCGGCAGTGTGAGGTCTTGCATTATGTTGCTGCAGAAGAGCTCGCTTTCTGTTAAATAATGCTAAGTATTTTTGCAGTATAATTCCACGCAGCTGTAAGATGACGAGTTCATCTGATACTCTCTGAGTACTACAAGCCAGATTTGCCTCTATGGTTTAGAGGACGGATGAAGATTCCACGGGTTTAGGTTTGCTTGAACCTCGAGCCTGACCTTGCTTCATCCTCGAGCAGAATTTCTTGGACCATCTGGTTACTGTATTGTGATCAAATGCGAATACACCTTTCACACAACAAATGATTCTGGTTGTTTTCGAGGCGACATGGCCTCGTTCGAACTCGTAATACATAAGTTCCCGAATTAGACTATGTTGCACATTCATCTCTGCAGATTTCAAATATCATCTGTCGTGAAGCAATGCACAACGTGTCAACGCATCAACTACCACAATACTACCATCCACAGCAGGGACATTCCACGGGTTGAACTGCTTCGGTTATTTGATGTATACACCCCAAATTAGCACGTATGCCAATATTGCAATACGTTTGACTCGCCTCAAAATAAGGAGTGTGAAACTGGTATGTATTGGCCGTCTCTGACCTTGGATCCTTAAATGTGAAGAATAATACTTCTGCATCTTCTCATAAATTAGGGATCGTTTCTAGATGTTATCCTACAAACATGCAAATAATGTGTGTCTTTTAAAGATAGTGGAACCGGAAAAATTTTGAAAATCCGAGAGTATTGAACGACAAACTTTACCAGCATTAATGCTATTCCAATGTTTCTTTTTTGTCTTTTGCATGTCATTTCTTTAGCGGGTAATGTTGTTAATATATTCCCACACATTCTGCTGGTGAATTGAAAGCGATACTAATGAACGGTAGCTCAACTGCATGGTCACCGACTTGTCAAAAAGTATAAAGCTCATGATTTATATATATGTGTGTGTGTATGTATATATATATATGTATGTATATATATATATATATATATATATAT
>NC_068986.1:98510834-98516048 GCF_001194135.2 Octopus bimaculoides | reverse complement strand
TATATATATATATATATATATATATACATATATATATATATATACATATATATATGTAAGTGTATGCACATATACGCACACACGCACGCACGCACACACACACACATATTTGGTTAATGAGAGACATGAAAGATAGAAGATACGAGAATTGTTATTTTTTATTACAATTCTTTCGACCCATCTAGAGTCGATCCCTAACGGGTGGGATATTTAACAATTGGTTTAGGAGCATTCGTCGGTGTAGATGTGTGTCTTCTGGTAATAAGTAGATATAACTCGTTAACATAACCACTGTTCAGAAGTTAAAATAGGAATAAGAGACTGAAATATTTGTAGCTTGGAAGCATATGGAAAAGACTCTCATGATTGAAACGTGGCACTAAAAGAGACACATGGAATAATCGACTCTCCAACATATGTTCTAAATGTAATACAGATCTGCAACATAGTTAACAATGGATTATGCGAACGTACCTCTCCTAGTTGGCAATATGTCAACCTCTTCGACCAAATGATGTGTCCACGCACCCTAAATAATACGATATACGCTACAGTACTTACAACCAGGCGATCAACAGTTATTTCTAAATGAACAGATGTTACATAATTGCCCAATTATCATTAAATATTAACCATTACAAATTGCTCTAAGTCACTTCTTTTCTCACTATAAATCGTTATCTCCATAGAAACATACTGTTTACTTCCGACCGTAAATCGTAAAAGTCAAATTATGTAAAGATAAGAACAAGCTTCTGAATAACAAAATATTTGATACTCTACCATAGCAATTTTACTTAATTAATGGAATTCAATACTTCAGCATATATTTTATTGCATTATAAGAGAAAGGGACCAATGTGATAATGACGCTAATTAATATTGTTCTCTAATTATAGGCTGTAAATGCGTATATAGATACGTCATTCAAGATAATCGTCCACATATATGATTTTATAACTGTGTCTAACAAGAACGTAACTGTATAATCGCCCAACTGGTAGAAATTGCAGCTATATATGTGGTACTAAAAAGTTAAACATGACCTGGGCCAAGTTTTGGACGAAACATAGCAAAATATCAAAATGCCAATGAAGACAACTCTCGATCTTTGAGTCACTCAATAATTTCAAACCATTCTTCTTCTTCTTCTTCTTCTTCTTCTTCTTCTTCTTCTTCTTCTTCTTCTTCTTCTTCTTCTTCTTCTTCTTCTTCTTCTTCTTCTTCTTCTTCTTCTTCTTCTTCTTCTTATGATTATTATTATTATTATTACTACTACTACTACTAGTAATAATTGTTATAGTAGGGAGCAGCCTTTTCGAAAAATTTCTTGAGAGGAAGTGAGAGTAGATACTCTGTTAGTAATGTTAGCTATCAGGTTTCTAAATACTATAAGAGGGTGACAAGACTGTATATTCTCGTTAGGCTTATGGTAAGGTTTATAAGAGAGGAGTTCAGAACTAAGGAAGCATACATCCTTTTCAGATCTAAAAATTGTTGTATTGTACATGTGTAATGTGTGGCTGTTAGCTTTCAGTTACGATACTCTACACGGTATCAGCTAGACACGTCCGTGTTATATAGAAGGGAAGCAGCACGATTTATTTTAAAAATGAAAAAAAAAATCATATAGACAAATGTATTTTCAAAAATGTTGATATCGAAATGGAAAACAAACGTTATAAATAAGCATTGATGTAAACCTGGTTTGTTATTTTTTTAATAAAGAATACAAAAGGATGAAAATTTCCTGGCCTTATGGGTATCGTGGAAGACTTGGCTGGAGGCCCAAACTTCCGAGAGCTTTTACAAGGCTTAGAAAAACTGATTGACCGCTGTAATAAATCTGTGAATCTGAGAGAAAAATATGCTGAATAAAATCATGATTAATTGATCCTCCTGTATTTTCTTTTACCCAAAGCCAAGAAATTTTCAACACTACTTCGTATTACTTTCTAAATTCTTTCTTGTCCTACTGTTCTGCTTTTTTTTTTTTTTTACGTTCATTAGTATAATAGGAAAAGATCAAAATCCAGTTGCCGATATCCTGGACACTGGTCTAAATGCTCGTTTAGAAAAGTGTTTCGTTCTCGTTGTCGTTGTCAATTAAATATATGTTTTTTTTTTCTTCTCAGAATGTGAGGTTCGACGTAATGTTGGTAGGTAACTGGATATTTATTAGTTAGTTCTGACTTATTATTATTATTTCGAATGTTGTTGATTTTAATTAACTTTTGATATTGTAATATTGGTTTCACATTTTAGCACAAGGCCAAGAATTTATAGGAGCAGGTATATACATCACATTGACGCCAGTACTCGACTGATACCTATTATATCAACCCCGAAAGGATAGAAAGCAAAGTCAACACCGGCCAAATTTGAACTCAGAACATAAAGACGGATGACATGTTGCTAAGCATTTTGCGCGGCGTGTTAACGCTTTTGCAAGGCCGTCGCCTCCTTTTTAATATTCTAATACTCTCTTCATTTTGCAGGGTCGAGTTTTAAAAGTGGCAAGTTTTTATTTATTATATGTTAAATATATATTTTATGAGGTTCAACAGTTCTATATTTAAGAGATGCGGAATTATGTACATTATTTACATTATTTACATTCCACGGATATTTATCCTAATCTTTCGGCTGATATACCCTCCAGCCTTTTTCAAGTGTCTTGGGAAATTTCGAACCTGGGTTCTCATTCCTAAGGTATTTTTCGATGTTATTATTATTATTATTATTATTATTGCTATTGTACAGGTCACTGCTTGGAATCGAACTCGGAATCTTGGGGTTTGTAGCCCGCACTCTTAACCACTACGCCATATGCCCGTGGGCATATCCGTCGAATGTAAATAATGTAAATAATGTAAATTATAAGGCTCTATATTCAAATTATTATGTGATGAACTTCAAGGTAGAACATCAAATCTAGCTAAAAGTGTATATACCATACTATCAAATCCGAACACTCCAAAGAAAAGACTAATGGAACTAAGATATATTTCGCATGAAAGCCTCTATTCTCAATAATTAATTCACAATAGAATGAAAGGTGCAGAGACAACTGGGATCAGAGATTTAAGAACAGAATAAAGCCAAACTTCTTTACTCTGGTACTTAAATTGCAGTTGTTGACAGTTTAAATTCCCTATCTATTCACAATCTTATTACTAGACTATAAACTGCATTTAATGATTTCTGACTTAGAAACAATGTCACATATTTCTCGGTGGAGGGATTCGGATGAAAATATTCGATTAAATCAACTCGATAATCGAGTAATATTTATTTAATCAACTGCGAAAGTTTGAAATACAGCGCAGTTTATTCAATTGATTCTAATAATCCATAAAATGTATTTCTGTATGTATAGATAAATACATGCTACATAGGAACATATATGTACAAATATATACATACGTTCATAAATGTGTAAATATAAACGTACATACCTACACACACACACACACACACACACACACACACACACACACACACACACACACACACACACACACACACACACACACACACACACACACACACACACACACACACACACACACTTACATATACACACGTGTCTTTGTGTATGTGTGCAAAGTTATTAATGTCTAAATAATTTTAATAGTTATTTTAGCTGTTATTATATCAATTGCGTTTAGGAGGTCTAATATTCACATTGATGTATTCTGTTTTAAAAAAGAATTCGTACCATTAGTTCAAAATATGCAAGATAGCAAACTTTAATAATTTCCACTGAGGGAAAACCCTACGTCTTTAGTTGAACTACAATACATAATAGGGAAAGTTAACTCAAAATCGACCCTGTTGTATTACCAAAGGATAGAGTGGTTACGGTAAACGACGCATAAAGACAAGTGTGACGGCCAATTAGAAATGCTTTTGATCAAGGACGACAAGGGTCCGAACATAAAGAACTTTTATCCTATTTGTCCCTAGAGTTACTGGTAAGTTTCTTTGAAATTAAATCCAAGCAGCTTCATTGATTATGGTGCTTTAATATTCAAAGATAGCATCACTAATTAAATTTGTTCTCATATTTGATGATCGATATCATGCCTAATGAACAACATCGTTTGATTAAATATAGATATTTGTTCTCCTTTAGAATTTTGTTTGATGTGTCGCATTTGTGGACATTAATGTGTATAAAGATTGTATCATCAGTACGTATACAGTCACTGTAGAAACATCACCATGTTCGCATATACGTACATACACGCATATATATATATATTATATATATATATATATATATATATATATATATATATATATATATATATATATATATATATATATTATTATATGTACTTTATGTCGGAATAAAAGTATGCAGTTATAATATGCGTTTACTCCATTCTTTAAATTTATATATACATATATATATAAATAGAAAATGGGACAAGAACGCAAAACATCGAGACAGGTGATACAAGAAAAGGGACAACAAAACATCCAGATAGACGATACAAAGAAAACAAGGACGGGTCATTCGGAGTTTTCTTTTCTCAATCGAGTTCCAGATTATCTTTGCAATTTCGGCTGGTTATACTCGAGGTTTGCTCCAATCTGGCCAGCCCCAAGGAAAAACTAAGCTAAGAGCATTAGATTCCTTGGAGGAAAGCGGCGAATATATACGAAAACAAGGACGGAAAATAAACGGAGTAGGTTACGCATATAGAAATAACAGGACATAACAACAAGTGTCTTTCGACTAAGTACGGATTAAAGTAAGCTAGCGTGTGTGGAAGTATATCCTTACAGCAGGGATACAAGATTTCACAGGCACGGGGAAGAATACAGATGTTGTAAGAACAGCGGCCGAACTAAGAAAGAAAGGTCAGGCTTGGCCGAAAACCGGTTACGTGGGGAGAGAAGAGAGAGAGGTAGAAGCAAAGGGATAGAAGAAATAAGGATGGGCGAGAAAAAATGACAGGGAGACAGTGAAGTGAAAAGAGGAGGGAAAGTAAGCATGAAGAGAAGGCAATGAAATGTGAGAGAGGGGGAACAAAAGAACGAAGAGTGGAATGAATGAATAAGTGTGAAAGGGCTGAGAGAAAGGAAAGAATAAAAGAATAGAGTCGTACAAGATTTAAACAAATATATAATATACTTACATATAAGAAACCAAAGTGTACGTACATATATATATATATATATATATATATATATATATATATA
>NC_068986.1:98506635-98510824 GCF_001194135.2 Octopus bimaculoides | reverse complement strand
ATATATATATATGCATGTATGTATGTATGTATGTATGTATGTATGTATCTGAGTGTGTGTGTTTATGTACGTGTATATACGTATATGCACTATGCATTTGGGCACGGTGTATTGTGTCTGAGCTCATTTTGTTCTCACCGACCCACTGTATACACTCATATACATAGTTACATAGATGTATATGTATACATATATTTGTGTGTGTGTGTGTGTGTGTGTGTGTGTGTGTGTGTGTGTGTGTGTGTGTGTATTATTATATACACACAGAGATTTGTAGCACGTTTTTAACAATTTGGTTGGGAGACCATCTGTTCCAGATACTCAGTTTGAATATAGACCATGAATAGTATATCATCTTCCATTATATCGCTAATTTTAGACCTGTCTCTGAAGTTGAATTCTGGGGATCAAATAATTCGTTTGGGTTATGTGTTATTTTGTTAATTACGGGTTAGGAAATTGACTGTTATATTGCTGACTCAAGGGTGCGCCCATTTGTGATGAATCATTAATATATGATCCGTTTAGGTCCATTTAAGGGCCAATGTCGTTTATGTGTAGTTGAAATAGAATTAGACTTTATATGTATGGAACTTAAACTGGGGACTCCAGTAATTGAGGAATTTAGATCCACCAACACTCTGCAATGGGACACGCCAGGTGGTAAGAAGCGTGCTTCCCATCCACATGTTTCCGGGTCCCACTGCGTGCCACCTTGAGCAACTCTCTTCTACTGTAGTCTCGGGTCGATGAGAGCCTTGTGAGTGGATTTGGTAGACAGAAACTGAAACAAGTGGTCTGTCGTATATCTATATCTATATAATATATTAAAACGAACTTGTTTGCTTGCTTGCAATGCTACACAGCCAAATTAGCGCATAATGGGAAAAAACTTTGAAAGTAAATCGCCTCTAAAATGTGAATACATACGGAATAAAACAAGTTTCGCGTAAATCGGACACATGGTTATTGAGATAGTCGGGATTTTGGTGGGTATAAACACTCAAAACAGTGCATAATAGGAAAATACTCCTGAAATAACTTAATGCTGAAAGGGACGAAATTCTAACCTTTCCATTAGACACATTATGATGAGAAAAATAAATCTAATAGGAAATATTTCGTAGAAGACCCGTTCGTAACCTCGGTGAGAGTTTTGTCTCCTTAGGTTTCTTTCGGGACCATCTCACCTCCAAAGATTTGGCTGCTATTTCTAGCACGTGTTGCTACCACGTAACAGCTATTTGTGTCAAAGGACCCGAAATACCTGTCACGTTGTATCAAGGCGTGCAAGAAATAGCAGCCAAATCTTTCCTAGGAAACAAAACTCCGTTCCTGGGAAACGTAGACTTTGTATGTGTGTATTTGTGTGTCTGCGTGTTTGTCTCCGCCCCATTGCTTGACAACCGTTGTTGGTGTGTTCACATCCCTGTAACATAGCGGATCGGCAAAAGGGACTAGTATAATAAGTACTACGCTTACAAACAATAAGTCCTGGGGCCGATTAGTTCGGCTAAAATCCTTCAAGGTGTGCCACAACATGGCCGCAGTCAAATGACTGTAAAAGGTAAAAGAAAAGATACACACACACACATATATATATACATATACGCAAACTCAAATGCACACACACGCGCACATATACAGGAAATACATCATAAATCAGGAAACTAATATAAATTATTAAAAAAAACCTAGTTGTGGATGAAAACACTTTTGCTTTGCCAATTGACGCGGAGAAGGGAGAAAGGACGTAGTCTTCTAAAAGTGAGTTTCACGGTTTGTTGAACGATCGTCAGTTAAGGTGAAAGTGGTTTTCCCGAAACAATAGCTCAGAACATTAAGCTGCTATCTAAGACAGTTGCAATTTGGTTTACTACCGTCCTGAATAGAGTGTTTTGCATATTTGCACTTTTAACGGCTTTTAATTAAACAATATTCATCTATGCATAAAACAGAATGAATAAGAATAGAACGAAATAATATTAAATTTTACACCGTCTCACAAAGGATAAAATATAAATGTAAATATATTCCTTCTTGCTATTCATATGCGAAAAGTAGAGACGTCAGGGAGACCCCTGACACTTCGTTACTTAGCATCATTCCCTAATCAAAATTACAAAGCATTCTGTTATTACATAAAAGAAGCATTAATTAGAACAGCGTCGCGATACTTTGTAATATTGGAATTTATCCCAGAGCTTCACACACATAAACATATATGCACAGGTATGCAAACGCAATATACACACATTTATATATACATGCGTATATTGTAACATATATATGTAGATATATATATATATTTATGTGTGTGTGGTTTCACAACGATTCTACAGAATTTTCGAACACAGTTGATTTAATCATTTCGCCTGAAATTTACTCATTTGAAAGAAACCGATAAGATTACATTTATTGGTTATTAACTGTCAATAGCATCTCATAAACTAAAGTTTAGATAGCGGTATTAACAGCTAATGACATAAAATTAGCTGATAGAGTTTGGTGGCCTTAAAATGGCGTTACCGTTCACTCGTTAAACGAGATATAGTTGTTGTAATAAGGTTTCATTTTCTCTCAAGAAGGCACTTTATTGAAAAGATACAGAGAGGAATTAAGATGAATTGGATGATTCCTTTTCGAGGGTGCGATTACCGATATAACTGCACCTTCGTTTGCCTTCGAACACGAACGTATATCTCAGATAATAAAGAAGTGCATTTTGTTCGACGTATAACTCAAAAGATCTACACTGTACCAACAGGCTACTAATTTGTTAAAACTATTATTACACGAAACATTTCAGACAATATCTGAACACACACATACACACACACACACACACATATATATTTATGTATGTATGTATGTATGTATGTATGTATGTATGTATGTATGTATGTACGTATATATGTGTGTGTGTGTGTGTGTGTGTGTGTGTGTGTGTGTGTGTGTGTGTGTGTGTGTGTGTGGAAATTAATATTATTAATATGTTGGAAATAGACGCCAAATAGTCTTACCAGAAAAAAATATTTTCTCAAATTAGTATGATGCTAGATGTTTTCGAGCAATACAAATGAAAGGAAACAAAAAAAAAGCAGTTAATTCCATACCTTAACATTTCGCCATTAAAAATTAAATAAATAATTATCTGTGACTCGTCAGTGGTATCGATGCAGACACAAACTAATGGAACTAAATCCCAATCGCCTGTTCGATAGGAATGTTGCCTATAGGGTCCCACCAATTATGCACCGTAATACCCATCCAAATATCTTCATAGTAGCGCGCCAAACCAGAAAAGAATCTTTTATATGTTTCCACTGACGAACCACAGATAATTATTTATTTAATTATTAATGGCGACATCTTAAGGTACGGAATTAGCTGCTTTACTTATTTCCTTTTATTTGTTTTGCCCGAAAACATCTAGTGTCATGTTAATTTGAGAACATATTATGTGTGATAAGACTATTTGGTGTCTATTACCAACATATTAAGAAGTCACCTAATGTTATTTCCTCTTATTTATATATTTAGATACAATTTGTAGTCATCCGACATTTTTACGTAAGCTGGCCACTGGTCTAAATTAATATTTAATAATATTAATTTCTACCCACATTATTTAATTTTATATAGTCCTCTTCTCTCGTCAGTAGATTCGCTGCGGAGTTTTATTAACTGCAGATTCTTTTCTGGTTTGGCGCGCTAGTATGAGAACATTTGGATGGGTATTACGATGCATAATTGGTGAAATTTTATACGCACGTTTCCTATCAAGGAGGCAATTGGGATCTGGTTCCATTGCTATGGGGTTGCGGCGATTCCACTGACAAGCCACAGATAATTATTTATTTAATTATTAATGGCGAAATCTTAAGGTATGGATTTAACTGCTTTATTTGTTTCCTTTCATTTTTCTTACTCGAAAACATCTAGTATCATGCTAATTTGAGAACATATTTTTTGTGGTAAGACAATTTGGCGTCTATTTCCAGCATATTTGAAAGCCACCTGCTGGTATTTCCTCTTATTTACATATTTATATATGTATGTCTATCTATCTATCTATCTATCTATCTATCTATCTATCTATCTATCTATCTATCTATCTCTATCTATCTATCTATCTATCTATCTATCTATCTATCTATCTATCTATCTATCTATCTATCTATATATA
>NC_068986.1:98496924-98505914 GCF_001194135.2 Octopus bimaculoides | reverse complement strand
TATATATATATATATATATATATATATATATATGTGTGTGTGTGTGTGTGTGTGTGTGTGTGTGTGTGTATGTGTGTCTGTCTGTGTGTGTGTATGTATATATGCATGTATGTATGTATAGTATAAATTAAGAAATGGAGTTAAGGAGTTAAATGCAGGTGTTATTAAAATTCTTTACTTCCGACATATGTTTCGAAAACAACATTGGTATTATTCCAAAGGAATAAATGGTGTAAAATAATATAATCTTCTCATCAGGGAAAGAAATAGAATCAAAGCTGCAATAAGACATTTGAACAAATGTGATGGTTTGCATAATGGACATGAAATGTTCTAGTTTTATACCAATGTCTGTTATGAGAGACATTTCAGCCAGTCCTTTCTCAGGATCGCTTTTTGGATCGATTTCCAGTCTGCTTTGTTGAAGTTCAGACTGGAGAGATTTTGGGTGCTTCCTTTTGGCTGTATGTCCCTGGCTACGTTTGGTCCATACATAGACAGCTCTATTATGTTGTAATCCGAATCTAATGTCGGCATCACTTTCACATTATGGCCGGTCTCCATATTGTTTGTGAAGCAGAAATTCAATATGCTATTCGCCCTGGTTGGTCGGAGCACAATTTGCTCCATGAATAGGGCATTGGTGAGCTTGAACAGCGAATTCACTGTACTTGTTTGCAATCACTCATTCCTGAGAGCATGAGAACCTTGGGGCATTTGACACTGGGGAAGTTCAAATCACTCTTAAGAAACACACTCACGTGATGTTCCAGTTTCATGAGAGTTTGTTTTATTCTTGTGAGGCAATCTTCAAACTTTCCCGTGTGGTTTTGAGCATCTGGTGGGAAATATGACTGTATTGTATTGTCTTACGTATACAACTAGAGTGCTACATACTGAATTTGAGTATGACAGTAGGACCTGGGGTGTGAAGTCCTCACGAATGTATACAGCAACTTCACCATGGCTCCTTTCCCTTTTGTCTGTTCTCTGTATGATATATTTTGGTACGTGTATTTCTGCATCCTCTATATCAGGCCTCAGATGAGTTTCCACGAGTGTTGTGCTTAGGGTTTCATTGCATGCAGCAAGGTCTGTCAGGAAAAAGATCTTGCTTCTGTTGTGATGCAACAGGCCTCCAATATTTAGTAAAAGTATTAGCATGACAGCCGTGCTGGCGTTGGTGAAGGCGCCATTCTTTTATGGGACCGTTGGCACAGAAAGACTTCTGATTTTTGATTCTTTATCTTCTCTCTCCTTATCAGCCTGGTTGTTCACAAGTGTGGGGGATCCATTCCTTTTTGGGACCACTGGATCAGAGGGACTTCTGATTGTTGTTTCATCTTCCCTACCGTTATCAGCCTTACGACAGTTGTTTTCCATGATGACACCAAGAGTGTCAATGTGTAGTATAATAAGAGCATAGGATTGGATGAATCCATTTTCTTCCGTTCTATCTGTTCAATGGTTCTACAGAAACCATTGTTCTTCAGTACAGCTCTAATGATGTTGTTCGGAGGATTACCGCTAGCAATTGTCCAAGCTCGCAACAGAAGCTTCAGTTCCTTGCTCTCCCGCTGATGCCATCTTCGTTTTCTAAGTCCAGAGGGGTGGAGATAAAGAATAAGAGAGAGAGAGAGAGAGAGAGAGAGAGAGAGAGACAGAAGGAGGTAGAGAGGAAGAAAGACAGTTATTGAGCGGGAGATATGAAGGAAAGAGAGAGAGATAGTGAGAGGGCGAGAGGAGAGAATGAAGAATATATGAGGGAAAAGGAGAGACAGAGTGAGGAGGAAAGAAGTGAAAGGAGAAATATATGGGGGACCGCGAGTGATGAGAGGGAGAGAGGTAGAGGTAGAGAGAGACAAAGAGTGGGAGAGAGAAGCGGAAAAAAAAAGATATAAAGGGAAGGGAAAGGCAGAGTGAGGGAGGGAGTAGAGAAAAATAGGAAGATATGAAAGAGGGAGCGAGAGAGAGGAGAGAAAAGGAGGAAAATATGAGAGAAGGTAATGAAGATATGAAAGAAGGAGAAAACAGAGGGTATGGAACAACAAAAAGGCCGCTGTAAGTGAGTAAGAAGTTACATAAAAGATGATAGCAGGAAGAAAGAAGTTTCGTGACAAATTAGCTCCTTATTTTTTTTTTAAATAGAAGATTGTAAACAAACAATAACTCTTATCTCAATTTTCGTCCGGTAACACCAAAGATAAAATATAAACAAAATGAATAGGATACTTATTCCCAAGAGTTAAAAATTTCAATTGTTGTTGTACGAAGCAATTTTGTTACAAAGAGAAATCGATTTCTTTTTACACACAGCAACTTCTGATTGATCACTATGTGCTTTCTTCGACGAAAACTCTGGTTTTGCGTCGCTAACTTTTATGTAATATTTTAAACTTCTTTTACGAATATATTACAGTAGACCATTAAGAAATAACAACTACTACGTTTTTTTGGTCACTTTTGATAGATTTTCCCCTTGATTTAGGAAATGTCTCTAGGTTATTTTAGGATCACGAAGAAAGATGTCTTCCACAATCGAAACCGGAAGTGTATATATATATATTATATATACATATTATGGACAACTGCTAGGACTCCTATACACAACTGTTTCGAAACCTCTAACTTCTATATCCAGGTAATAAATTTACAATAATACCAATAATGAATGCTTTAGTAAGTAAATGCCTAATTGAAAATCTGCATAAGCTAGATTTTCAGAAAAAGAAATCAAGCCACTAACTCGCATATTACAGATGTAACCTGTAAGTGGAATAATAAAAACTTATGTCAAGTTTAAAATCTGACATTCCTATTTTTATCTAAATTCTAGTGACAAAGTTTTTTTTAACTTTGATAGAAGCCAGACCTTTCCTCTGAGGAAGAATTTAAATAATTAAAAACTCCAAAGAACGTACATACATACATAAATACATATGGGGCAGTCACTCATAAGAATTTAATCGACTCGAGGCTACAGTAGATGACATTTTCCCCCGAAGATTCGACTGAACCCAGAACCATGTGGTTAAGGAAAAGTCTTCTTACCACATTACCATATACATACATACATACATACCATACATACATACATACATATATGCATGCATGCATGCATACACACGTACGTATGTATGTATGCATGTATATATGCATGTACGTATGCATGTATGTATATGTTTGTGTCATCGCATCACCAAGGGATTACGGATAAATTATAAAAATAAAATACTTTACAATATTTATTCTATGCGCATTAAGTCCATTTATACCAAAAGATCTAACCGTTTCACAATTAGATATCGATGAAATAGACAAGGCGTTAAAATTGATCTTAGCACAAAGTATTTTGAAGGTGTTACCCCGGTATAATTGCAATCTCAAAACTAGATAAAAAGCTTAAAAGAATGTAGCTTTTATATTAATGCGCTATTCTCCTTACTGTATACACGTAACATTACAACGCAACTGTAGAGCCTCAGAAACCGCCAGGTAAATATAATATTGAAAACCTTTCCATTGATACCTTAAAAGAAAACTTTTATGGTTTCATTTGCATTACAATTACTGCTATCTAAAAATATAGAATTACATTCTTAAAAGCTACCGCATATACGTTCATGTCATTTCAGATTTCATTTATGTAATGAATATCTGAAAATGAAAACAATAATCATTGTTAAAAAATATAAAGTTGCTTCATTTGGAAATACATATTCAATTTCATCTATCAATTAAAAATAGATATTTTGAAATACGCAATGATATTCTTTAGGATATTATACAGCTGTACATCATAAGTGAATGTTTCATTTCATATCATTTGAACTAACATTAAATTTAATACTTATTCACAAAAAATAATTTATTAAATCCTTCTTGTTTCAACTCGCGTCAATTCTTATGAGGCCATGTAGGCAAGCTTTATGACTGTAAGCATTACAATGCAGAATATGCTTTCTTTTTTCAGATCCAGGTAAGTCTGGTTATGTAATTGAGAAGATTATTTCGCAACAACATAGCTTTCGGTCGATTGCTGTTCCTATTTTTGTATCTTAGACTTAAGCTGTATTCACTATCACCTAGCACTCGGATGCTCTAGCTTTGTAAACCACGGGGTTTCAGTCTATGAGTCTCTTACAAAGATCATGGATGTTCCTCTCCTCAATTGACTACGAGAAATGCTTTTTAAAAAGGGGCACAGCGTGGTCCTTATTATTTATTTTAAAATAATGGTGAGCATGTAAAATCATTAGCACGCCGGAAAAAAAATGCTTAGCGGCATTTTGCTCGTCTTTACATTCTGAATTGAAATTCCGCCGAGGTTGACTTTACTTTTTATCCCTTAGTGGTTGATGAAATAACTACAAGACAAGTACTGAACTCGATGTAATTAGCCCATCCCCTCTCCCAACATTTCAGACCTTTTCTTATATTAGAAATGGTTATTATGCATTTAAAAGCTGATAAGCTTATAAAGAAGAAATTCGGTGCGAAAATTCCATTCTAATTTTACCCAGAAAATATGGACTGCAGCGTGGCTGCTATAAAAAAAGATATCATTTGCTCAAGTTACGTGCTGCAAGATGAAACCTTGGCCTCATGGGTGTGAAACAAACGTCGGAACCGTTCGGCAGTACACAAGAACAGACCCGTACGAACATATGCACGCACGCACGCACACACACACACACACACACACACACACACACACACACACACACACACACACACACACACACACACACACACACACACACACACACACACACACACACACACACACACACACACTTACATTTGCTATTAATACTTCTTATTGTACGTATGTCTGTATATGTATATATGCATACATATATGTATATGTACATAAACATACGCAAATATTCATATTGTAATATCGTAATGTGAAGGAACGTGGCTTATGTGGTCAGGGTATTCGGCCTACGATCGTTAGGTCGTGAGTTCAGTTCCTGTTGATGCATTGTGTCCTTCAGCAAGACTCTTTATTTCACGTTGCTCTAGTCTACTCAGCTGGCAAAAATGAGTAGTACTTGTATTTCAAAGGGTCAGCCTTGTCACACTCTATGCCACGCTGAATCTCCCAGAGAGCTACGTTAATGGTACACGTATTTGTGGAGTGCTCAGCAACTTGCACCTTAATTTCACGTGCAGGCTGTTCCGTTGATCGGATCAAATGGGACTCTCATCGTCGTAATCGGCGGAGTGCCCATATCGTAAAATATGCACGTATATACAAATATATATGTATTATATAAATATACATGTATGAACATGTGTGTGCGTATCTACAAAACTACTGTACAAAGTACAGTAGCCTATAAAGTTCACCAAACCCCTGATTGCTGTGCTCCTGTACAATTGTTATATGAAGACTGAAACCAAAAAAATATAAATATAAAATAACTCAGCAGAATTCAACATGCAATTAAGAGTATTTGGATAATTATAACTGGCTAGAATTTCAATTACTTGAAACCTTAATATCAATCAGAAAATATTGAAAATTACAATGAAAATTTCTCGATATTTTTGAACGTTTGATCCATTGATTAATTAATTCAGGAAAACCGATGAAGGACATAATTTCTGCTATTGTTTTTACCTTTACTTTATTGTTCTTGAAATTAACATCGGTTTTTCTGAATACTTTTGCAATTATCCCCTATCATTGTTTGTGTGTATACACACACACACACAACCACAAACCCACACACATATATATATATATACACGGACACATAGACACAGATACTCACACATATATACATATATATACACGCACACACGGACACACATATACACACACGCATATACATACATATGCATATATGTATATAGGCATAGATCGATAGATACATAGATAGATAGATACATAGATAGATAGATAGAGAGAGAGAGCGCGAGAGAGAGAGAGAAAAAGATTAGACAGATAATTAACTATGTTCTTCCTGCTTCTACCGTTTTTTGTTTATTGGTCTTCCTTCCTTCCTATTCTTCTAGATATACATGTGTGTGGGTGCGCGTGCATATGTGTATGCACGTATACGTATGAATGTATCTATGTATGTATATATATATAAATATTTATTTATTTATTTATATTCGTATATATATATATGTGTAGATATATATACATTCACATATACAAACACATGCGCGTGCATACACACGCACACACACACACACACACACACACACACACACACACACACACACATATATGCATGTATGCATGTATGCATGTATGTCAGTATGTATGTATGTATGCATGTAGGTGAACATGTGTACTAGCGATTTCCTGAACTCTTGTTTCTAAAATGTTTTTGGATTATCAGATTTTCCATTTTCCGAACCAAGATAAACCGCCTAATAACAGAATACATCTCGGAGCTATTAATTATAAGACCATACGTTTCTATAACAACACAGACACAGATACAGACACACAGACACACACACACACACAAACACACACACACACACAAACACACACACAGAGTAAATATTGCGTGATTAAATTAAATATGCAAACAAGAAATTTATTTATACTGTTTCTGTCTATAAAACAATCATCCCTTAAACAAATTGATATACGAAATTCATTTAACTGTGAATTAAATTATTTAATGAAATGAATCACATAATACCGAACTAATAATGAATATCTTGAAGTCTTCAAGTTTGGGGATAGAATGATTACTGTCCGTTTCATATTTCTGTGTTTTCTTGATGGACTTTTGAAGCTTTAGGAGGAAGATCCGTGTGATGTTGAATGGTAAAGATATCCCGATATTAGCTGCGTAATTTGACACGTTAGTTGATTGCTTTTGTAAGTATTTAATCGATTCGATGTTGCTTCATATAAGTCATTATTCCTTGTGTAATCTTCAGATCATTCCCAGGGTAATCTTTCATGCTTCAATATAAAGAGTCATTATCTCTTGTTCTGTCATGAAGAGACATTGCTCAATTCCTTTGATCACTTCACCCTGCATCTCAGCTTACTAATATTAAGCCTCCCAATTAGATATGCTCCATCGTTATCTCTATTAGTTTCTGTATTTTCATCAGAAATCCTAATCACATCCATAATTTTGGATTAAGTATAGAGATACACATGTGATTCTTCGTTAGCGTTCATCTAGTCAACAAGATTTTTGTCATTAACCATACTTGGCACCAGATTCCATGAAACATTTAACATATTCAAACATCTCATTAATGCATTCTTTCTTCTTTAGTATCTCAAATCCTGTGAAATCATTGTGAATATTTTGAGCAGGTAAATTTAGAAATATCAAGCAGGCGTCAAATAATTGCAGCCATTATACCATACAATAGCGACAAACTACAGCTTTCTCAATTTATATTCTTTAATAAATATCTTTACAAACTTTTCAGCATGTAGTACACCTCTCATACATATAATGACAAGTGAGCAATACTTGAGTTTCACATTCACACTAATAGTCCGTCCTGTAAATGAAAATCGTGACGTTTTGTTGCAAATATGTTATAAAAACATCGTTACTACACAAGTTAGAGTAAGCTAAAGTGTTGTATTAAGTGTTGAATAAAATGAATTTTTCTGCTTGGTGCTTCAACCAACGAATGTGTTACGTGTTTTATCATGTAGCACAAAATTCTTTCCAATACATTGTAAAGATACCTTAATGGAAATCCAGTCATCCTTTTATTTTTCTATGGAATATTTCTAGCAAAATATTGACACCATTCGAAGCCCCATTGCATTATCTTTTCCTATCTCAAATATTAATACATTTTTTACACAATATTACAACATCCTAGTATCTTTTTAGACTCTCTAAATTTGCATTATATCGATATTGATAGGTTTTTACGTTCTCCATCAACAAAGCAACTTGTACACCTAGCAACCGTAAAGTTATGAGTAAAATGAGGAATGAATTGCATAAACTAACATATATACCTCCATACGGTGCATGATAAAAACTTTAAGAGTGGGTCACATACAAACCCATATGCAGTTATTAAATAAAATATGACGGATACGAAGTAAAGGAATACCTCACCCTACGTTGTTAATTGGTTTCAAAAGACACGACTTAAGTCAAAAAACGACTTAAGTCGAATTCACTTGTCTCCAGGATAGGCTAGGCTGGATTTACTTCACAGTTCTGTACTTTATTTATGAATGCATTTTCAATAATACATGGTAAATTAAAACCTAGTTTAAGCTTACAAACAAATATATTTTTTTCTTATTGATGACAGTGTTATTCATCCCTGAGCTTCAGATTTGATATGTGCTAAAATCTTGTCCTTATTATGTACAATCATTGATACAATTGTCCGACTGATCCCAAAAGATCATGCAATTGCTACCACTTTTTGTTACCTTTTTCATGGCGTTTCATCATAGCCAGTTTATCTTCCATGACGCTTTGCAGATTCTCTATGAATTTTCTTAGGAGCCATGGTGGTAAAAAAACAAAGTCACAAATGAATGAAAATGAGAAAGTAGCCGGTAAACAGGTATAAACAAATCTGAATTCAAAACAATCGCGGGAATCACGAATGACAACGACGCCTAACGGCAGATATTGGGATTACAGTGCATTACGAGCACCAAAAGACCGATAAATAAGACAACACAGCTAATTTCATGATTTTGTTCATAAGCTACACTACTTTATGGTGTGTATTTTAACATTTACTGTACGTATTTTAATACGATTTTCTATGCTTTTATTCTTATTATTTATTGTACAGTAACATGATTTTATGTGCTTTTAACGGGTTTCTAGTGATTTTACGATTCCAATATTTATGGTGGACAGAAGTAAAGTCAAGTAAAATGATTTGACTTGATTTTTATCTTTCCATATATTACTTCTGAAACGCGCACGCGCACACACATATACATGTGTATCAATATATACATAGAATTGCTTATAGACACACACACACACACACACACA
>NC_068986.1:98492372-98496881 GCF_001194135.2 Octopus bimaculoides | reverse complement strand
ATATATATATATATATATATATATATGTGTGTGTGTGTGTGTGTGTGTGTGTGTGTGTACTAGAGAGTACAAGTAGGAAAAATTATATCAGAAAAATCACAGTACAGATACGTCCGTGATATAAACAATATTGTATTAATAAATAAAAATGCAATATGTGTCACTTGTGTTTTAGAACCTGTCAGTCAGCAGCTTGTCTTAAATCTCATCTAAGGGCTCATCAACGGAGTGATTATACTGTGTGATGGGGTGTGGTGTGTGTGTGGATGGGATGGTTATCATCTCCCAAGATGAAGAAATCATCATATATATGTATATATATATATTAGAAAAATAATAAGGTACCCAGAGATCTGGATGGTTGTACATTTACAGATTTTTATTAATATGTCACATGTCTTTTATAAATCATATATTAGCGCTTGCATCTACTCTAATAGATTCTTCTTATAACCAAACAAAATTTAATCAACCTATTTAAGATTCTTCTCATAACTAACCAAAATTTAATCAACCTATTTATAACCCTTTGTAATGTTTGGTTAGAAATATTTTGAAGGTAGAGTAGACAATCATCACGATAGAAACTTCTATTGATATTTGGTAATTGGTCAGCCATTTCATATATATACCGACCAAATCAGTCAGTTATGCTGAGTCAGAACTTCCCATCGTGACATCAAAACTGTCAAGCGTATCTTTACGGACCCATAGCTTATTTTCGAATTTAATGATTGATTTTCTGGCAGCTAGCACCACATTAATTTCATCCCGGGTGAGACCAGCTTTATTGTTTGCAAACCAGATTGATTTGTTAAGTACAATTGGTTTAATAGAGGAATAGCAACTAGAAATGTCGAGCTGGATAAACTTAGTGTACTTCTTGTTATTAATAGAATTGAACCAGTCGACCACTTGGAACGAATGAGAGCATAACTTAAGCTTTCATTTTTTAACTAAAGGAGGAATATATTTATCAAGAATATTTCTGCTAAGTACACCGACACCAGAGCAAGAAGGACAAATAAGTCGTAAGGTTCGATTATTAAAAAAATTTGGTTTGTGGTCTTTTGAAATAAAACAAGGTTGTTTGGGATTAAGAAGTTGTCTGCATCTGTAAGTCATATTTATCCATAATTTTCTTAGTCTCAAGGTTTACTTTCCTGATAGCCATTTTACCAGTAATCCTATAATTCTTTTGTATTTCTTTTCTGAGCAATTCTAGGTTGTAATCCTTGGTAAGTCTGTATATGTTTCCTGTTTTATCAAATTGAACCAGTATGCCATCAGTGTTGTGAATTTCTTTGATGATATTGTGAAGATACCTAAGACGTTTATTCCTTAAGGGTGAAAGATGGGATTTCACATTCCTCACGATAGACCGGAGATCGTCTTCAAACTGTTTCATTTTTGGGTTAGGTGGAGTATTGATTTTAGATTTAAACAATTTGTTGAATTCAGAAGTTAGATCGTTAGAAGGTTGTTTAATTTTTCCGAAACATGGGCTTAAACATTATTTTCGATGATGATATAACTAAAGCCAACTTTTTGGATATTGCTCTTAACTTATATAATGATTTATATTTCCCATACCATAAACTCTCAACTAATTTAATATTAGCTCTTTCAGTAATCATCCGAAGACTATTACAAGGCACTTAGTGAAAGATATTTCACTTAAACTTTTTAGATTATCTGCTAATGTTGATATCTTTAACGATAAAGCCGAATTTATAACTCTGTCTTACTTAAAGCAGGCTATAAAGACAAATTACCTATGTTAAACCTATTGATATTAATTCTGCCTATATTAATCAGGACATGAAAACACATCATAACGGTAATAGCAATATAAATTTTAGTTCGAATAACAATATATCGAAAAATATAATTTGGCAACGTAAGGGAGATAACTGTTCTTTACATCCTTTTATACGTAATAAAAATAAGCCTAGGATTTTTAAAGATAATTACCCTAATAACACAATTTGTTCGTGATCAGAGTTGTTCGAAAACTGATGTACTAATGTAGTTTTCTTTTGAAAGAATAATAATATTTGGACTCAAAGTCGATTTCAGGCGTCATTCTCCCGTTTGTGACCTCACATATTTGACTCAAACTTTTTTCCTATGGAACCAATTTTCAGATTCTTTAGCTCGAAACGTAGCTTATGACGTGACCAATCTAATTTGGTTTAGAACTGAGTTAGTGACAAAGCCTAGAAGTGGTCGTGAGTGAGTAAATGTTGACTACCATGTGTGAATGATATTTTTTGTAAAGAATATCACCACAACACTCGTCTTGATGATTTCTATCATAAGAGGTAAAAAAAAAATTGAATTTGAATTTGATTTCAGGCGTAACCACTGATTTCGGCACATTTAGCCCCAGTAGTTAAAAAAAAAATATGTATATAATTGGTGCCCTCGGATCCTTCAAGTGGACATTTATCAGAAAAGTTGAATTTAAATATAGTTCTCTTTTGAAATAAGAATGATATTTGGAGTCAAGGTAGATTTCAAGCGTTAATCTCCTTTTTTTTGCCGGTTTTTACCTCAGTACTTTTTTCTACTGACTATTTTTGCAAATAAGTAACATGGACAAATTTCTCCCGCCGGGATCTATCATATAACCTAAATTAAAATATAGATTTCATTAAAAAGAATATTTGGATTCAAAGTCGATTTCAGGGGCTACTCTCCTGTTTTTGACCTCACGTATCTTTCTGAAATTTTTTTTCTAACGAACCAATTTTCAAATTTTGTAGCTGAAAATGTAGCTTATGGTGTGAACAATCAGAAAATGTAAGCATCATCTAATTTGGTTAAAAATAAACTGAGTATATATGCATGTATATATATATACACATGCGTTGGAACACAGACGAGTAAACGAACGAGTGAATTTCTTTGCCACCTTACCTACAACCAAGGTGGCAGTTACGACAGATTACATCGAGATTGGGGAAGAGGATATAGTACTAGCCATAGATGTGGTAGACACAAACTCAGCTGTTGACCAAGATATTTTTCCAGTAATCCTGCTTTAAATCGTGAAACGTGCCCTGACAAAACCAATACAGATGCTCTTCCTGAGTTTTTCTTGCGAATGACAAGCTGCCAAATAAACTGAAGGAGGGAATAATATGCCCAGTCCATACTCGGAGTTCGGATGGATCATCTCTGACGAAGAGGAGCATTTCATCTGTAAATATCTGTGTCTATACCTAAATCTACATTAACAAGCATATCTTTCCTTGAAGACGATACAGATATAGCTTGATGGCAAATTGCCGCGATTTCTTAACGGGACGAGGCACGACATAGCGTTTCGCTTACTTTTTTTTGCATGTGTTGGTCTTATAGCTGTTACGCTTCCACATTAGCCCTAATTGAACGGATCTATAATCAAAGGCTTACACCCCATCTATTTGTATATCATTTTACACTGGCTTGATTTAAGAATGTGGATGCTATTTCGTAAAAGCACCCACAGACTTCTGCAAAGAAAAACAATACATAGAATTACAATTTTCTTTTCTGTAAACATCATAATATCCTGCTTTTGTTTAGAAGAAGTAGGTGACAATTTCTTTTGCAGATATAGATGCGATATATACAAAGGAGAACGACTAACAATATTAAGAAATATGACAAAAGATATATAGACTGATGGATAAACGAACCGAGAAGCATAAAAATATTTTGAATTTTAACAATCTTGTTTCTATTTCAAAACTGAAGAACTAATTAGAGCTACGACAAACATACTCTCAGGCTTCTAATTTAAATTTTCACATAAAACGAATACATGAATAGAATTTAGGCTGCACATAATGATGTTAGCACAAACACATTAGCAAAAGAGCATTGGATCAAAGCAGAATTTCAAATTACAGTATTTCTATCATAAACCTTGCATAATTTGCTACACTTATAAAAATAGAACATTATTATATATAAATGATCAGTTAATTCCATATTAAAATTACTTGGAAAAACTAAGTATTTAAAGTAGGGAATTTAAGGAAAATTTTGTAGGGTAATTTAGACATCACGTTGTCAATATAAAAATAATTAGATCTGACAGCTACATGAATAAACAAACCAGCAGATATTACTAACTACGGTCTTATCATGCTAAAAAACAACTTTTTATCGAAAAATTTTCGAATTATGAATAAGACTAAGCATGATTTATCAGAAGACAGGCGTAGGAGTGGCTGTGTGTTAATAACGAGACAGGCGTAGGAGTGGCTGTGTGTTAATAACGAGACAGGCGTAGGAGAGGCTGTGTGTTAAGTAGCTTGCTTAGGAACCACATGGTTCCGGGTTCAGTTCTACTGCGTAGCACTTTGGGCAAGTGTCTTCTACTATAGCGTCGGGCCCACCAAAGCCTTGTGAGAGGATTTCGTATACGGAAACTGAAAGAAGCCCGTCGTATATATGTATATATATATGTTTGTGTGTGTATATGTTTGTGTGTCTGTGTTTGTGTCCCCCCCCCCC
>NC_068986.1:98491071-98492134 GCF_001194135.2 Octopus bimaculoides | reverse complement strand
TATATATATATATATATATATATATATATATATATATATATATATGCATTGGCCCTCTTAACCTTTGAGACCCTCTTTTTCACCCTCTGATGAAGCCTTGAGGTACACGCAATACCCAAATTCTATCTACTGTTCTCTACAGAACACTGAAGAGATGGAAATAACATGGAGGGTATAGTGGCCTCTTAGCAGAAACCGCCGTAAGGAACTGTTCTTTTACTGTTTCATGTATTACTGGTACATATGCCTGTAACACATAGTCTTTGCATATGTATGAATTCTTACAAATATTTTAGAATGAATAAATAGACATAATAGAATATCTAACAGTTGATATATGTCATTTCTGTACCCCCTCCATTTCCTTTTCGCCGTATAAACTACAGGTAAACCAATTTTTACCCCCTCCCATTTATTACACTCGATTGTGAAATTGCCATGTAATAACCAACACTTGAGTATTATTAATAATTGGGTACTCTACCAGCAGTATATTAGATAGGCACTATCCCTTAGTTGGTTGGATTCACAACCTCTTACTTTCGCGGAATTGTATGTATGTATGTATGTATGCATGTATGTATGTATGTATAAAAGCATAATTTTCGCGAATCTGATTTTATTATGACGATATTACTTCTGCATATATTGATACATATACATACTTACCTACTGTGGTTATATCACGTTATTACATTTGAACGAGAATAAAAATCAGACATTGCTAAAGTTGGATTGTGATGTAAACAAAATTTCCTAAACAGAACCATTGAAAATATTTATTAAAGATTTAGTTCATAGTTCATATTTAGATCACATAGAGAGGATGTAAACATTACGCTGTCAAATACATTTAGAAGTTTTTTCAACCCCCCCCCCAAAAAAAAAATAACAATAATAATAAACCCTTTTCAATAGATGCTTCTCAAGCCTGTAGAATAGCCAAACCCCGCGAAACTCGAAGTAGCACGGAATCTGAACCAAACTGTTTTGAATAATACATGTTACTCACAATAAATGTGTTAAGCGCCCTTCCCTTTTGTTTGTCCACTCACCCGTATAT
>NC_068986.1:98488924-98490523 GCF_001194135.2 Octopus bimaculoides | reverse complement strand
TATTTGGAGCCCATTTTTCTATTTAAGGTTTTCTTCGATATTTTTTTAATAGGGTGAATCTGTATTAAATTTATTTGGTCTGTGAATTACGCATCATTGACCGTTAATTGAAACGACTAATCCATGGCCCTTATTTGAAACAACCAATCAAACGAATCCATGTGTTTTAAATTTTATATTACTTTCGATTGCATTGTTATCCTTTCTCCATTTCTAACAAAACTGTCCGATGAACGGGAACGTGAAACTCAGAGTAACGGTTTTTTTGTTATATTTCTGCTGCTTTTAAATAAAGCATATTACTCTACCTCTGGTATTTGAGTACTCTTTTTTCCACCTTGTTGCACATTTCATGTGCTTACTCCGGTATATATATACATATATACACATGGTAAGAAGGAGATAGATAGATATAGAGATAGAGGTAGATAGATAGATTGATAGAGAGCAAGAGCGAGAGTGTGAGAGAGAGAAAGAGAGAAAGAGAGGTAGATAGTGTGTGTGCGAGTAGTTGTGGAGCTGAACTGTGCAGCATCGTTAGCAAATCATTTTTTAAAATTGTTTTACACGTTGCACCTCGAGTGTGTTGTGACATCGGTTTGAAAGTTTTGTACCAAATGATTCTACCGTAGTACTTATGTCAAGACTGGTTCTTAATCTGTTGGATTTCTTTGCTGAACTACAAGGTTAGAGAGGTGTAAAAAACCCTGCATGGGTTGTGAACTGATCTGCCAGTGTATGTATGTGAGTGTGTGGGGTAAAAGACATATATACATAGCTGCGATATCTATGAACAATCCCTATATACCAGTCCACATTTTGCCGACAGTGTGATGCAAATTTAGGTTCTGGCCATCCTACTTTTTTCTTTTATAAGATATAGAAGTTAACATTCACAGCTATGTCAGTACCATGGGGGTGGCATACTGGAGGTTTTCACAGACATTCCGTCGTGATTTCTATCTTTTTAGGCTCGAGAGAATTTTTTAATTGCTTGTTGAAATTCTTTGTTAAGGAGACGATACTGGCAAAATATTTATTATTTTTTCTATTAAATCGAATCAAATAATCAATATGATTGTCTCTTATTTAATTTCATTAGCCCACACTAATTAAATTTAAATTGAATGTACAGTATGAGAGCATGTTAAAATAGAATGTAAACATCTGGAAACAAATAAAGAGTGAAATATTTGGCAAATATATTACATTAAATATTAAAAAAAACATATAGCTCATACTTCGTTCCAGGCTAGTAGGTAGAGTCATATGTATCACATAACTAAAATATTAAGATATATTAGATAAATTATAATATAAGTTGGCTATATCAATTAAAACTAAAAACGAAAATTAATATATGGGGGTGCAAAATAACACCTACACTCCTAGAAAGGAGAGCTAAAATTTAACTTTAAATTTTAGCTCTCATATCTAGCAATTGTAGGTGCTATTTATTCCCCTCATTTATATATATATATATGTGTGTGCGTGTGTGTGTGTGTATGTATGTAAGTATGTATGTATTTATGTATATGTGTGTGTTTGCTTTTTTATGTCTATGTATATATATATATATATATATATATATATATATAT
>NC_068986.1:98486956-98488845 GCF_001194135.2 Octopus bimaculoides | reverse complement strand
GTGTGTGTGTGTGTGTGTGCATGTATGTGTGAGGCCGAGTGTAAGTCTATCTAACTGTCTGTCCGTCCCTCCCTCCCTCCATCTACCCATCCATCCATCTATCTATCTATCTATCTATCTATCTATATATCTATCTATCTGTGTGTGTGTGTGCGCGTGTGTATGTTTGAGTGTTTGTTTTGGGGGTTGTGATGAGTGCGGGCACATCTGAATGTACGCTAAACCTTATAATAATCTTAGTCTTAATCTTATGAATTTCATCCGTCTGAGTATTATCGAAATCATTTTTAGACCTCTTCAAGATAATGTCATCATGTGCGCTGATGCTGTTTCATAACAGACAAGGCCAATGTCTTTCATGCAGACATTATCAGAATTTGAAATATGAAATTTAACCTTTATACGTCAAAATACATTCTTTGAATGGTTCATTTGTTAACTGTTTCTCTCATCGCACTGTAAATATACTGGGGCACGGCCTTGAAGTGTTTACTCGAAAGAGCTTTATTCATCGGAAGTTAGATGTTTATTGTTGCTTGAGTCTAGGCTACGTCGTCTCTGTATATATTTTAGCATTGTGCAGTATTATAATTGCTACTATCAGTAGTATATAAGTAAAGAGATGACGTAGCCATTGGTTCTCATTTTGAGCTCATGTTCGCGTTGTTCTACCTGTCCACAATAGAATATGAAGTGGTATGAACACATAAATATACGATATGCATTAAGAATGTGGGCAATATACTCGTCATAGTGGGTACACCGGAAGACGTAGTGATTAAAATTAAGTCTAGAAAATAATTCAGACCGAATATTTCACCATCCAGAAGAGTAGAAATAGAACTACGCAATACAATAGCGTAATATTTACACCTAAACATACAGAAAAAAAAGTTTATGCATACATACGCCATTCATTGACACGAATGACGCATTCGAATAAATTTCATGTAGATAAGTCTACACAACGAAATGTCCGTAGTAAAATCTTAACATAAAGAACAAAACCATTATATTATCTTCTACAAACTAGATTAGCTGAAAAATCCACAGAAGGAAACAAACATTAAACAACTGTTATTCTAACAAACAAATACACCAAGCTTAGAACACTATGGGAAGAAATACAACGGAACAAAAACTTCAGTCAGTAAAGCTATTAAAAATACATAAGCTACATATAAAGTGTATTATACGAGTGAAATACAAACTATAGAATACATTAATTTATTATTAAAAACACCATGAAATAAAACACAAAATACATTGTAATAAACTACAACAACGCTAAAATTATGACTGTTTTTCTCTGTACCAAACCAAAAGTATGTAAATCGGTGAATCAGCCGCAAATGACAAATGTGATTTATAAATTCTATTGTAAACGGAAAAGGTGTAAACTTTGTGGTTGTAACTTTATATTAACCATATAAGCATGACACTCCACTCCGTCTGTTCCCTTATATCAAGGAACAATTGTATTGCTTTAGTATTTTTACAACAAACAGCACGAAACAAAATTAGATAGTAAAACTTTAGTTCAAAAGGACATTTGAATTCTGTAGAATTCGCACAAAAAGAGACGATTAATAACAGCAGTAATACCAACCAAAATACACAGAAGAATGATAAATTAAACACAGACAGAATACACATGTTAAAATAGAAAAATAACTTCTGACAGGTTTCGTCTGAACCTAAAGGCTAACGGTCAAAAAGAGGTATACTCTCACACACGTACATATACATACTCACTGACATACACTGGCATGTACTTCCATCTATCGATGCATGCATATATATGTATATATATATATACACACACATACACGCATATATATATACATATATATATATATATATTTATATATATATATATATATATATAT
>NC_068986.1:98481717-98484621 GCF_001194135.2 Octopus bimaculoides | reverse complement strand
TATATATATATATATATATATATATGTATGTATGTGTGTGTGTGTGTGTGTGTGTGTGTGTGTATGTGTTTGTTTGTGTGTGTGTGTGCGCGCGCGCGTGTGTATTCCATGTTTTTCTTTAATTATTTGAAGTCTTTCTCGAAGGAAGGAGCCGGTTTCTAAAACGTCCTTGTGCTGCAACATAGATAACAAACCAAATTCACACTTTGAATATTGCGAGCGCGCGTTCGTGCGTGTGTGTGTTTGTGCGTGTGTATTTCTTTATATAAATGTGCGTAGTTTTGTTAAGTATATTAATGTGTTTACTAGCATTTTCATGTCTGTGTATGAGCATTTTTTTTTTTATGTTTGAAAAAGAAACTAATCATCATAAACCATTATGTGTTATACTTTGTTTCGAAGAAAATTATTTTAATTACCATACCTGTTCCATGGAATCTGTCTCTATTTCTTAGATATTATTCTCTCAATACCTGTAAAGAAAGGAAACATCAAATATCAGATGCCGCATAGTCTTAGATACTGAGCAAATCTATAGCATACAACATAAATATCCTATCGTATATTTGTTATCAAGGTCCTAAGGTATCAGAAAACATTCACCTCTTTCTTTCAGATACATATTTTTTACAGAGGAAATGATGTGTGTTGAAATTTACATAATAGAATGGTGTCAAGGCGGTGGGCTGGCAGAAACGTTAGCACGCCGGGCGAAATGCTTAGCGGTATTTCGTCTGTCGTTACGTTCTGAGTTCAAATTCCGCCGAGGTCGACTTTGCCTTTCATTCTTTCGGGGTCGATTAAATAAGTACCAGTTACGCACTGGGGTCGATATAATCGACTTAATCCCTTTGTCTGTACTTGTTTGTCCCCTCTATGTTAAGCCCCTTGTGGGCAATAAAGAAATAAGAATGGTGTCAGGTTTTAGCTCGTTCAGGAAAAAGTAAAATTAGACAGCTGAAAGTTCCAATTTTAGAATGGACTTTTCCAACTGCATCTGAATATGGTCTGCAAAACCTGTATTGTTTTATCAGATTTTATTTTTTACCATTCCTTTTGGTGACGTGAATCCGATTCACTGGTAAAGTGTTCCACTTTCCAACCCATAATCAAATGTTATTACAGTACCTTAGAGTGACGCATTCACTCTTAGTATTCCATTACCAATCAGTATGGAAAATAGTTATATCAGTATAAGAGAAAGAGAGCAGATCTCAGAATGCAGCAGAAAGAACCTCTTGCCGATTATGCAGCAAATGTGATAAAGAAGACAATAGGTGCAGGAAGTTTTTGATCATTACTTCCAACGTGCTATGAAGAACCGTTTATGGTTTAATACCACAAGTTCTAGTGATCGATAGACAACGGATGCGGCTACACTCGGGCACTGCTTTGAAAGGTTTAGTCAAACAAATAAAACCCGAGACTATTTTCTAACTATTGTATTTATTCAATCAATCTTTTTTACCAAATCACCACGCTATGGTAGGGGACAAGCAGAAAAAAAATGCACATACACATTCATTTATACAGGGTCAGTATTTTATATTTTAAATCTCCAACATGGGCATTGTTTGTTTTTGATTTTTGTCAACACTTGTTCCTCCAGCGTTCGCCACCTCACCTCGCCGTGGCTTAGCATCCCCTCCTATTTGTTTTCACTGTCCTGTTTTAGCTACCAACTTTGACTCTCCACAAATCCCAAATTCTATTTAATTTGCTTTGCGGGAGCAATAGTTTGTCGAAGGCGCATCTTGACGTAATTGCTCACAATATGGAGTAGATAAAACGGCCGACAATTGATGAAGGGCCGTTCTTTATGTTACTTGTCATGTTTTCCATTTGTTTCTTTCGTTGTTCGCGATATGACTGAACGCCACACATCCCTTTCTAAGTAAGTTTTATCTTATATATAGATATACACACATATACACGCACGCACGCACGCACACACACACACACACACACACACACACACACACACACACACACACACACACACACACACACACACACACACACACATATATATAATAGCATAAGATATGCCAATTCCACTGAAATTTATTTTGGTATAGTTGCATGAAGATACACTAAATAACCATCATATCCTCACCCAAATGAGAACGAAATTGCGCGATCTTTATAATACCATGTTAGTATCTATCTATCTATCTATCTATCTATCTATCTATCTATCTATCTATCTATCAATCTATCTACCCATATATCTATCACTGTATTTATACATTATATATGACTCAATGAAACAAAATATGAGTTAGGTTTTCTGTGTGACAGTAGTGTCTCCGAAAGAATATATTAACAACAAAATACAGTGATATTCCATTCTATGGGTACATTTGAGATTTATTCTTTCCGTTTATATATTTTGCATAGAAATCAGTCCTAGCCAGAAGCAATTTGAAAGTAGTTGTAGACCACTGTCAGCATCTAAATACGGATTGTAATTAATGTGTCTTAGGCAATTCATGTTTGTTTAAGTGTGAGAGTATTTACAAAAGCTTTTGTTACATATGGTTGGTTATGAGCAAGAAAGAAAGTCGATGTGTGTGTCTCTGTATACACGTATGCGTTTTGTGTAAAACTATGTGTGAATGTATATCTATATATAAGTGCGTATGAGTCTTTACATCCTTTAATTATTTTTCTTGTTTCAGTCATCAGACCATGGCTATGCTAGGACATATGGAATCGACACCTGCACTCGTTTTGTTTCAAGTACTGCTACTTATTCTATCGGTCTCTTACGGGGATATAACCACACCAACACCGGCTGTTGTGTACAGTCGGAAACGCAAACATACACAGACACACACACGCACTTTGATTCGTATATATGTATGTATGTATATATATATATATATATATATATATATATAT
>NC_068986.1:98480077-98481154 GCF_001194135.2 Octopus bimaculoides | reverse complement strand
ACACACACACACACACACACACACACACACACACACACACACAGATATATACATATACACGACGGGCTTCTTTCAGTTTCCGCCTGCCAATTCCACTCAGAAGCCTTTTGTCGGCCCGAGGCTATAGTAGAAGACACTTGCCCAAGATGCCACGCAGTGAGACTGAACCCAGGACCATGTGGTTTGTAAGCATGCTACTTACCACACAGCCACTCCTACGCCTACGCCTAGCTATCTTTCTTTTCCTTTCTCTCTCTCTCTCTTTTGTGTGTATATATAGAGAGAGAAATAAAGAAGAAAAGAAGGAGAGACAGAGGAAGATATAGAGAGAGTTAGGGAGCTTCCTATTAAATTCGTGTGGTCGACGTTATCAAGAAAATATCTAATATTTGTGCCCTGTCATGATTGTGTTTCAAGCATGGAAACCGGAAGTGGAAGGCAAAGAAAGCTAAAAGTACTGAAGTTTTTACAATTGTTAGAAGTTCAATTAATTAAAACATTTATATCAACCACAAAGCATTGCAAATTACAATGGAATTTTTTCCAATACTTCTTAACGCTTAATCGATTGATTAATTATTTCAGCATGATCGATCAAAAAAAAAAAATAAATAAATAAAATTAAAATATTGTTTTTCTTATCCATTCTCGGTGCGGTGTTATAGAATATTTTGTCCGATAAGTCATGTGATCGGAAAATTTCTGTAATTATTTCTTATTTATTTACGTCTCTACCGCCTTCTATGCTTCACCTGCTATCCGTGTGTCTGTCTATTTCTCTCTTCCTCTCTGCTTATTATCTGCATGTGTATGTGTGTGTGTGTGTGTGTGTGTGTGTGTATGTATGTATATATATATATATTCTTTTAGTCTTTTATATGTTTCAGCGATTTGACTGCGGCCATGCTGGAGCACCGCCTTTAGCCGAGCAAGTCAACTCCAGGACTTATTCTTTGTAAGCCTACTACGTATTCTATCGGTACTTTTGCCAAACTGGTGGGTTACAGGGACGTAAACACACCAGTATCGGTTGTCAAGCGATATTGAAGGACAAACATAAACACACACACACCCCAT
>NC_068986.1:98477747-98479803 GCF_001194135.2 Octopus bimaculoides | reverse complement strand
TGTGTGTGTGTGTGTGTATGTATGTATATATATATTTGACGGGCTTCTTTCAGTTTCCGTCTGGCAAATCCACTTACAAGACTTTGGTCGGCTCGAGGCTATAGTAGGAGATGCTTGTCCAAGGTACCACGCAGTGTGACTGAACTTGGAACCATGTGGTTGGGAAGCAAGCTCTTTACCACACAGCTACTCCTGCGCCTATGCACATATACATTATATATACAGACTTACATATATATATATAATTTGTGCTGGGTATGTATACACTCTATATAATAAGTCAATATGTATTCGAGAGTGAGTTCCTGAGTGCAATTTACTTTAAAGTGGCTTTATTCTAATTTTATTGCTTTTACACTATTACTTTTTTCTTCATATCTTGGCATAATTTTCTTGCAATTTCTTGAATACACCACCGTTGCAAAATCAATTCTCAATACATCACCTCTTCCTCTTCATTCATAAAAGTTCACTTCTTATCTTTAAAATTATCCGATTATATCCTATGCTATGCTGTTATCTCGCTATAATAGAGAGAGACAGCCTGATTGTCGTAGACAATACAATGTTAACGACTTTCTTGTTTAAGTAAAATTAATTAATTAATCAATAAATCGATTAAACGTTTAAGAATAGGAGATATTTCAATGTAACTTGTTATAATTTTGTGTTAAATGGTTGATAGTAATGTTTCAAATAAATAGAAATCTAGCCAATTATAATGATATGTTTGTTTTGATTTCTGTCTTGTTATATCGTATTGTCGTATTTTAATTTCTTGTATCAGACTTTGAATAATGTCATACTGGGGCATAACACTCTTTAAATTTTAAGCCATTATATCAATCACAGAATTTTGCCTGACAGGTTGCCAGTTCCATACATACATGTATATACGGGGGTCATCGAAAAAGGTTTCCGTGATTTGAAAATGGAATAACTAAGTCTGTATTAAAGGTATGTTATTTATTTATATACCGAAACACACAGAAAATCTTAAATTTTTCTTACATTACTTAGTAGGTTTCGATATGAGCATCTTAGAAATAGTCAAACTCCCTCCAGGTGCGCTGAATCATATTAAGATTCACAGTCGCTATCGCCACGTGGATTCTCTCTTAAATGTTGCAGGTCCCGGATTTTTTCTGCATAGACAATGTTCTTAAGATAACCCCAAAAGAAAAGTCCATAGAAGTTAGGACAGGGCTCCTAGGTGGCCACAAAACAGGACCATTCCTTCCAATCCAACGGCCAATTTGAGAGAACACATAAATTTCTAGCAAGTTCAATTAACTAGCGCCCGTAATTGTGTTTTCTGCAAACATAAAAGGGCCCGCTACAGGATCTTGCAGGAGTCCACACCACACATTAACCTTGGGCGAATCACAGACATACTAGAAAACTCCATTGGGTGGTTGAGCTCCCCATATCCAGCTGTTATGTAGGTTAACACAACCATTTATGTGGAATGTTGCTTCACCACTACATAAAATTCTGGTAATATAGCAATCATCGTCATCAATTTCCCTCAGCATCGTTACAGCAAATTCAACGCGTTTCGGCCTATCTGTTTCCTTAATTTCATGTCTCAATTGAAGTGTGTAAGCATGCAGCCTTAGGCGTTTATGCAGAATATTTTGAATTGTTGTTTTAGGCATACGAAGTTCCAAACTGCGTCGAGTGATGGACTTCTTAAGGCTACGCAAACATGACAGTTTAAAACGCTCCACATTCTCTTCTGGTGTGCGTGGCCGGTCTGGAGATTTCTTAATGTTTACATTTCCAGTTTCTTTAAACTGGTTAAACCAATGAACAATGGTTTTGTCTGTAAGTGATCTCGTCCATAAGTACACCGAAAATAACATTGCACTAAAAAACTGACTTAAACTCAGCGTGCCACAGTACACACTGCGCTTTCTGCTCTACAATCGCCATGATTGCAATGGAGTGATAGATAGATAGATAGATAGATAGATAGGTAGATAGATAGATATAGATATATACATAAAAGTATATATATATAGATACACACAGACACACACACACTCATATATAT
>NC_068986.1:98468818-98476192 GCF_001194135.2 Octopus bimaculoides | reverse complement strand
TTAGAGAATTAACATTGCTTATATATATATTATTTTGTTTAAAAGAGTTCCAACACTGTCTGTTTTTTATGTTTTATTTATATTCCTGCAGAACCAATGTGGGGTATAGAATATGGAATATACAATATATAATATAATATACAATATACAATATAAAATAAAATAAAATAAAAATAAAAATGGATGGCACCATGAAAGAAAGTATTGAATGTACATGAAATATTGAGTGTTCAATATAAAGGATCAAATATATAAATATAAATATATAAAGGCGACTCGAGTTTCAGGACTATTTCCCTTCGTCATGGCCGGTATGACAGACTTTAACATACATATATATATATGTATGTATATATGAATATAGTCACAATGAAGATATTTAATTCTCTTATAAGGATATTAATCGAAGATACCCTGGTTTAATATATAATATTTTGTAGGGATATTTCTTAAATAAATATATCATATAAAATATCGTAAAATATCAAACATTATTTACGAGTTAGAAAACAGAGGTCTAATGGATACAAATCATTTTATTAATTATTAATTATTTTGTTAATTAATCAACATATTCATCTACAATTGTTTCATTTCACAAACAAAACTGCTAATACAAAACAATTGTAGGTGAATATGTTGATTAATTAATAAATTAATTTGAATCTACTAGATCTCTCTGTTTTCTAACTCGATAATATATATATATATATATATATATATATATATATATATATATATATACATATACGTGCATGTGTATGTGTGCAAATGTGCATGTATGTTTGTGCATTTGTGTGTGCCTGCATATATGTGTGTGTGTGTTTGTGTATATGCTGTTTACTATCTCATTGTTATTAGGTCCCACGAAAAAGTACATCATCCAGTGAGAGATAAATTTAACATACACTGAATTTAAATATGAGCTCCTAATATGTTCCTGGCGTGGAAATAGTAATTCGGCTGATTTATACACCATATCTTCTGATTCTAAGAAATTATTCAATATCGAATTCACAGCATACCTAGTTTTATTTGTGCATCCGAGTAAGTACGTTGGTTTATGAGAAAACATGGGAGAACACAAGAGAAAGGTGAATGCAAATTTGGAATGAAACAGAACTGGACGAGAAAATAAAAGACATATAAAAAAACGAACGAAAGGAAAGAAATCCAAGACCTGTTTTTCATTTGACAGTCTGGAATCATGATTAATATAGCAGGTGTAGAAGAGTTCAACTATGAGAAAACCAAATTATGAGATGTAGCATGCCTAATTCGGAAAGGGTGGTGTAATCGAGTTCGACAAAAGAAATTTGCCCATGTGCTTGCAATTGCTAAAAGTTTTAGATCAGGAATTAGGTAGTGTGGCAAAAATTTGGATCTAAAAGAAAGTAAGGTTTTCGGCTACACATAACTTGCATCTCTTTGATCCATTTATATATGGTGTGGATTTCTCCACTTGAGTGTATATCGTATGCAGACGGTCTTCAGATCCCTAAAAGAGCAAGCCATATTTTGTGACTTTATTCTTGTCCATATGTCGGAAAGAAACCTTGTGGTTTGTGTACCTGTTTCTAAAATTGGTATAAAATTCTGGGCGTTGATAAATGCCAACAATAACTCAGAGCATCTCGTTAAGGGGTGATGGCAGTAATCACCACCGTAGATATATATATACTCTGTACGTAGAATACAGTTACTCTCAAAATAGTTTCATTAAGCCAAACATTTCCGCTTGTGCGTCGCTCGGTCAGATACAGCAATCGTCCACGAAGGAACGACAATATCAAAGCTTCAATACATAAGATTCTATAGGTGTATTGGTCTCCTCCGTGATTTTTTGTCTCAAAATAAGACGTATGTCTATAAATTGTGGGAATAGATTAAAATTGGGCCACGGCCAAGTTCCAGTACATTGATCCAAATTTTAAGTGACCTTATCCTAGTTTTTCTATCACCTATGTGTTGTCGATAACCGTTTAATTAATGATATGCCTGCTTGACTTACTTCTCGTAACACATACGGCGTAGTATACTATAAAGATGCCAGATGAGTAGGTTAAATTATCTTTATGTTGACATTTTGTGAAGTTTTTATACAAAAATCCAAACCTTCAGACAATTAATAGTTTCAGCATGCATTTTTGAACTGTTGTTTTCAATGCAAAATTCTTTGTAGGTAATTAAACTTCTGCTACTTTTAATGACTTTTTTAATTGATTTGTTGGCTGAAAAGAATTCTTCTCATTCTTGGATCGTATTTTAAGATTAACAAGAGTTTTGAGAGACCGCAAACCTCCACCAAGGTAACACCAACGTTTTCTCAACGATGATCCAGAGATGATTATTAAAATGAGAATATCTGAAACAAAATCGTCTGCTCTCACAAACGAGAATGCTAAATATGAACTCGACCGCTCTAAAAAATGAAGTAAAAGAAACGGAAAAATAATCCAGAATCCTTGTCCGGTACCAGGTCACTTCCAAAATCTAATGAATTCATGCCAGTCATCAGGCCAAACATCCCTGAATCTATCGAACCTATCCAGCAGTTCTCCAGATATCTTGTTCACGGACAAACAAACAAAGAAACACGACTGAAAATACCTCCGCCTTAGCGAAGTCGGAGGTAATAACTTTTGATGAATATTGATAGGCTTAAATGTTAAAAGGTAAAGTGGAGCATTTGAAGTTTGTAAATCGTAGATATCTGTTGCCTCTGCACACTCTGATTAGTTATTTTAATGAGAGTGCATAACATCTTTCAGTTGAACTACCTTTTACTTCTGTTAGTCTTTTCTCTTCAGGTTTCGTATTTGATATGAAAGTATATATTATTTCAATTAGTTTGAACGGAATATTGGGTTTCCCATATTTTGAATGATATGAATTACAGAGAACACATTGCCTCGAGTTTGTTGGCTTTTAATATAAATCTATCTCACGCATATCCAGGATTTTTTTATAGCCCATATGTTTTTGTAAATAGAGTAATTTATCTTTGCTATACACTATAGTAAATTGGATGTTATTGTTAAAACTGTTCATGAGTATCTTAATTTCGGTAATTCTATCTAAGCCTCTTTTTTCCCCTTTAGGTTAAAGACCATCATATAAATATCTTCTGCAATCTCCTTTTAGTAAATGCAAAAAGTAATTTCCATATTTTGGCCGAGATTATCTTATACTTTTATACCATTTTAGCACAATACAGTTAACTTGGTTCCGATTGTTGTTCCATGTTTTAGCCTGTATCTCTCTTGGTCAAAATTAAAGATGTTAGATGTAGAATTAGTTGACGTTTTCAATAATATTTTTCCTATGTAGTTTGGCGATCTGTTTACATACCATTATTAGAATTTCATATTGTTCATTCGTTGACTGTTAAACACATCTCATGAAGCTATAAATGTTTTATCTTTCGCCATACATAAAAGTTTATAAGAGAAGACTTGGATAGGTTATCACTTATGTATCTCTGTATATGTTTCAAACATGGTTTCAGTAATATATCTAATGTTCTAATCAATTGATGGGTTTCACAGGAAGTACTTTCCGCTACTGGTCTTCATTTTAATGGAACATTTAAAAACGGGTGTCAGTTATTTACATGCATCTCTTATAAAATTACATTCGTAGATTTTTGGTAATCAACATTACTTGTACTTGTCTTATTAGTCGCAATTCTTATCGATTATGCCTTTACTGTATAAATTGGTTGGAACAAGTTTTTAAGTACGGATGACGCGAGAATTTATATTGCAGCCTGTATCCATTATAATTATAACACTTCCTTTATCAGTTTAAGATAAATTCGGAATCAGTTTTCAATGATTTAATATTTTTCTCATTCTGTTGCTAAAATTAGAACGTATATTACTTTTCCAGTAGAAAATCGAATGTAAAGTAAATTATATGATCAAAGAAATTAAGTTCTCTATTCCTGTATATTGATATATCATATTTGCTTTCTTTCAATATAAATTCATCGTCGTCTTTATCAAACAATTTCTTTGTGAGTTTTAATTTTTCGAAAACAATTTGGTTGAGATGCTGTAAATTTATGATTCTTTGCGTGTTTGATTCTTCTTTTAACTATTTTTCTTTTTATTAATATAAATTTATTACTTTTTTATTCTTTTACTTGTTTCAGTCATTTGACTGCGGCCATGCTGGAGCACCGCCTTTAGTCGAGCAAATCGACCCCAGAACTTATTCTTTGTAAGCCTAGTACTTATTCTATCGGTCTCTTTTGCCGAACCGTTAAGTTACGGGTACGTAAACACACCAGCATCGGTTGTGAAGCGATGCTAGGGGGACAAACACAGACACACAAACACACACACACGCACGTACACACACAAACACACACACACACACACGCACACACACACACACACACACACACACACAGACACACACAGACACACACACACACACACGCGCACACACACACACACACACACACACACATATATACGACGGGCGTGTTTCAGTTTCCGTCTACCAAATCCACTCACAAGGCTTTGGTCGGCCCGAGGCTATAGTAGAAGACAGTTGCCCAAGGTGCCACGCAGTGGGACTGAACCCAGAACCATGTGGTTGGCAAGTAAGCTACTTACAACACAGCCATTCCTGCCCCTGTTAGTTTTCTTACGTTTTGATTGTTCCATCTGGTAAGCATGTTCATTTTGATGAATCTAAAAAGCATCTATCAAAGTTTTAGATTGCTGGATATGATAAGTTTTTATATTCATAGTTGCGAGCACCAATATTCAGTTGCTTTTGTTAGCATTTCAAACATATGTTTTTCCTAAAATTTAATTGTTCTCTCGTTGCGAAAACTGATTAAATATTGATTTTTTTTCTTTTGGACAATCATTGGTTTTCTTATTCTTCAGGTTGTGAATCTATATCAGGATCATGTCCTCTTAATTTCAATATCTGCGGAACTTTTGACCATCATCTCGTACTGAATTTTTGCGTTTGAGACTTATTAACCCTGCATGCATAAACAAAAATGTGATATTGTAGGCGCTCGTCTTTGCCTGTGTGTTTGCAAAATTACTAGAATACGGCTGAACAGATTTTCACCACATTTAACAGAAACTCGTTGAATATTAGTTTGATTATCTTCAAAACTGACAGACGGGAGAATCAAATTGTTTTCTTTTCTTTGTTACATATGCATAAACAACAAGCAGGGGGAAAAAATTCTTGATGTCATTTTGCTGAAATATGAATTTCCCTGAGAATATATTTATTAAATTAAATTTGGTTTTACCCTTGTGTGCGCGCAGGGTATCCATCGCCCCTCTGATGCCATTTTTTTTTGTCATTGTGGTTACTTTAGGACTTTTGATGGTAACATTATTTTATCTTTCTTCCTGAGGGGTTCTCCTAAGGATATTCCTTCCGAATTTCCTCTTTGTATCTGCAGAACCGGTTGGAGAAATATAATTTCTTCGGTTTTCTACATTCTTCTTTTTATAATTTATAAATATTTTCAAAAACCATTCTTTGATAATACGACATATACTTCTTATCATTTGTCATAGACTACTCTATATTAGTGATGACCATAACCTGAATGGTTCCCTATCCATTCTTTAGGTTCAAAAACCATGTTTGCTGCTCTGGTTTGTCTTGTAAAGGTTTTGAGCTGGAATATTGTTGGAAGAATTACGTGTGTTGATTCAGCTATGTTTTATAATTAACTTTATTGCTATTCTTGACCATATAACAAAAAATGCATAAACAAAAGTTCTTAAAGCCCAAACACACACGCGTGCATGCACACACACAGACACACATACACACACGTACATACAACCCCACGTACATACGCACACATACATATATAGAAAGCGAAAGAGGAAGTGAGAAAGAGATATTTGTAAAAGACAAAATTCCGGAACATGGGATCTGGTGTTTTGTATTCTGATTTCAAATCCCACCATGACCTCAACCGCTACGATTGTCAAACGTCGCTTGGTTTAACATTTCAATCTAGAAAACACGGCTGACCTAAGAGGAACCAAGGCCGTTGCAAAGCACTTGGACTCTGTTTCATGATACCCTTCTATCTCTTTTCCAACAGTTTCGGAGGCCTTATAAAGGGTTATGGACGTTGCCTTCTCTCCTGAATGAAAGATAGAAAATAGGACATTCGACTTCAGTATCTCAAGCATGTAAATATATAGTGCGAAATTCTTTGAGGAAATCTGCCCAGAAAGTTAAATGAAGAGAGAAAGATTAGTAGTTTCATTAAATGGTTCTGTACGAGTAAACTTTTAGAGTAGTAATGTTAAGTCGCAGGGATTGTAAATACATATACAGAGAAAAGATAAAGATGGATAGTTACATAGATTGACAGATAAATTGTAAAGATAGACGGTTAGACAGACGGACTGATAGAGGAGTTTTAGATAGAGAGATGATAGCTATAAAGATGGAAATAAGGACGTATAGATAGAGTGGGCGGAGCGTTAGAAAGAACGGAGAAACAATTAGCCAAGCAGAAAAGCTGATTTGATGTCTGTAGAAAAATTATCGTACCAAAATAATGAACTGTACAGAAACTTTAATCAATGAAATGTTAATCTAACCAGACATTTCCATGGTCGTTGTTACTTTTGTTGTTGTCACATTTAGCTCCAGGTCAACAACAGTTAAGGAGACTTATGGCTAAATATATTCCAGCCAGGATCACACTGGCTTTTATAACAGTAGTTTAATCAGATCACACTGGCTTTTATAACAGTAGTTTATTCAGATGGACGAGTTTAAATATGGTTACGTGTCGTTTGAAGGAATTTGATTAATGTTTCATTTAGTCTGGATTTTAGAAAATCCGGTGTTTCCTGCGAGGTATTTGGTTCAAAGGTCAGTTGTATTTTGATGGCGGGCGGCTTTAGTTAAGTTTCTATATGAATGGTCTTTTAGATATTAAGTGCTTTGTAGTTTATATATCTTATACAATAATACTGATATAACTGTTCCTACTAATTATTATTTGACTGGTTTGACTGATAAGGATATATATAGATATATGTATGTGTGTGTGTGTGTGTGTGTGTGTTGGCATGTATATACAATTCTTTATTGTTCCATCTAGGGAATATGATATAATTTAATAAGTCATACTACAATGAGGAAAAGCAAGTTGTATGGTTTGTGTAACTAACCATTTCATACAAACAGTCGCAAGTATAAAACCAATATAACACACACGGACGTTTATATGTTTGTATATGTGTGTGTGCGCGCGCACATACACACACACATATATATGCACCACACATACATATATACACACAAATAAACATATATATATATGGATATATATACATGTATACACATGTATATATA
>NC_068986.1:98467582-98468808 GCF_001194135.2 Octopus bimaculoides | reverse complement strand
GAATTAGATAAAACTTTTTCACTGCAGTTTGTCGTAGAGAAAATGTTCTCGCTTACGACAAATCAGGGTTCTTCTAGCCTCTCTCGGTATCTGGCGTTAAAGTCAGCTAACGAGATCAAAATACATCTATCAGTCCAATAGGGAGCGTAGTGAATTGACTGGATTTTTTCACATCTTTCTTAAGCGAAATGGTTTTTTGTCTTCTCCAAGACAAACTGCACTGAGAAACCTCACAGTTTCATATATCTATCAAATATTTAAACTGATCTTGATCTTCAGCTCTTGTATCACGCTTCACTATTTTCACGCGTCACTGTTTCACGTGCCTATATACTAGCGAGGGTCAGGAGTCCGTTTCGAGGAAAATGTTAGCCTCCCTACTAAAAAAGTAAGATGGCATCATTCGACAGGGCGCATTGAAAATAGCGTTGTTTAGCAACATCCGATAGTCTGATCGATAAAGGGCTACACACAGACGCGCACGCGCATATATGTGTGTGTATGTGTGTGATTGTGTGTATTTACATATATGCATGTACATATCTATCTATCTATCTATCTATCTATCTATCTATCTATCTATCTATCTATATATATATATATATATATATATATATATATATAGACTGTGTCCCTGTCATTTTTCCTCGCCCCGCCTTATTTCTTCTATCCTTCTGCCTCTACCTCTCTCTCTTCTCTCCCCACGTGACCGGTGTTCGACCAAGCCTGACCTTTCTTTCTTGGTTCGGCCGCGGTTTGTGCAACATCTATATTGCTCTCTGTGCCTGTGAAATATTCTATCCCTGCCGTAGGGCTTTACTTCCACACACGCCAGCTTAATTTAATTCGTCCTTAGTCGAAAGACACCTGTTGTTATGTCCTGTTATTTGTATTTGTGTAACATTCTCCGTTTTTTCCGTCCTTGTTTTCGTATACATTCGCTGCTTTCTTCCAAGGAATCTAATGCTCTTAGCTTAGATTTACCTTGGGGTTGGCCAGATTGGAGCAATATTGAATACAACCAGCCGAAATTACAAAGATAATATGGAACTGGACTGAGGAAAGAAAACTCCGAATGACCAGTCCTCGCTTTCTTTGTATCATTTATCTGGATATTTTGTTGTCCCTTTTTTATATCAAGTAACTGTCTGGATATTTTGCGTCCTTGTTCCATTTTGTATTTTTTATGTATAATATATATATATATATATATATATATATATATA
>NC_068986.1:98464315-98467572 GCF_001194135.2 Octopus bimaculoides | reverse complement strand
ATATGTATATGCATATATGTATATATAAGGGTAAAGACCATGGAACTGCACCTAGAAAGTTTACCTCTGATGTACAAGTCCAGCGCCAGGTTGCTTATGGATATGCAGCAGCCACCCATGCATATATCCGCTTTCCACACCACTGATGTTATTCAAGGGAAACCTAGACGCCGATACAGCTTGGCAGCAGTGACGTCATAACTCGTGTGAGTTTCTGAATCTCGGCCCACTCGGGATTTGAAATATCCTAGGATTATGACTTTATCATCGACGGGGGTTCCCTAGAGCAATCTGCACAGGTCTGAGTAGAACTTGTCCTTACCTGCTGGGTCTGCTTGTAGGGTCGGAGACTAAACGCCGAAGATCGTGACGCGCCACTTCTTTTCCAGATTGAGGCGCATGGAGGTGATGCGGTCAGTGTGATATGCTGGTAGGGTTTCCAGCGTTGAAGCAATGGTGTTTCTTATTACGAAACCGACACCTGAACGGCATCTTTGTGATGAGGGTTTGCCTGGCCAATATAGGGTGTATATTCAGCACCATGTTCTTTCAAGCTGCCTTCAGCTGGGAGTCAGACTTCACTAAGGGCGGCGATATCAATTTCTAGCCTGGACAGTTCATGTGCAATGAGAGCGGATCGGCATTCTGGGCGACTTCTGTCGTCTGAGTCAAAAATGATTCCGACGTGCCAACATGCAGTCTTCAGCTATTTGGCAACATTTGAAGGGTGTTTGGAGTCTTTTCTTTTTGTATTTGTGTGTATTCGACCGCTTGAAAAAAATGCCTGATGGTCGTGGTTTGCCACCTAGCTGAATAGGAGACGAGCTTTCTTTAGGCCACCGCCTTTTCTATGGCCCTCTCCATGTGGAGCAAGCGGTGCTCTCCCTAGATAAAGATGCTTGGTCGTACGGGATGCTGTCGACTGATGTTGTCTTCTCCGAGTCAACACCAGGCGACAGTTGTCCCAAACTGCCTGCATGCAGGTTGAGAGCTGCAGCTTCCAGTGACATCTTTCACCTGCCATTTTCGCCCCCTTCTACATCGTTACAAGGCTTGGAGATTTGTGATCGTGGTCGTGGACGTGGACAGATCCTTCGTCCTACACGATGGAATTTTAAGGTGAAGTGCATTCTGCGCAGAACTGGCCTAACCCTTTACACCCGGAGTTTATCTGCTGAGGCCCAGCAAGCCGGGACGACGGCAGACAGGTCCTCGGGTCGTATGTTTTACATCGGAGTGTCCTTCTTCTAGACAGGCTGCCGATCATGGCTAACGAGCCCCATCTGCTCGGAGCAGCCTGGTGAGACTGCGCTAGACATACGTAGTAGTCCTCTCCTGATGGTTTAGACCAAGTGGCACCACGAGGAGGTCGAAGTGAGACTTGGGATTTGCATAACTCTTTGAAAATTTTAGCCCAGTATGTGCTCACCCAACCAGCATCTGGTGACTATGTGGACCCCCATTAACCATATATATGTTTCTACATGTATATAAACATACATACATACATAGACACACACACACACACACACACACACACACACACACACACACACACACACATATATATATATATATATATATATATATATATATGTGCCGAGTTATCCAATTTTCCCATAGCTACTAATATCCAAATTCTTCCGCCCTCCTATTATGCCTTGTGACAACATTCCTGTTGAGCAGCTAGAGCATATTACACGAATTCATTCACTGGCGATTTGTGGCAAGGGGCTGCATTTGATGATACTCCACTGCATACAAACACTTATGCAGACACACGACAGTCCTCCGAAGTAATGCAAAAATGGGCATAACTTTTTCATTAATTAACATAGGTTTATTTTCAGATTGAATATGTTGGTACATTAATTGTCCCTTACAGAATTCTTCTTCTTGCTATTCTAGAATGGAAGAAAATAATGGGTTCCAAAACGATGTAAGGTCCCCACATTGAGTTATTCACGAAGATGACACAGGCTGTCTGAGATCCACAAATGGCTACGTTTATTTACGGAGACGACACCCTTGATAAGAGCAATGCGTACAGAAGTATGAAGAGGATTAGAAAAAGAGAAACTAGCATTGAAGACAAAACACTTACAAATTCGCGTACTATCTTCTAGCTGCTCAACAGGAATGTTGTCACAACGCATAACAGAGAAGGGTAGAAGAATCTGGGTATCGGTAGCTGTGTGAAAAGTGGGTACCTCTGGAATTGTTACTCGATTTGAGAGAGATATGATTAAAACTTCTTCTAATCTACTTTAAGATCTTGAAATCAACGCCGTCTCGTTTGTTTTTGATCTTGTGTCAGAGAATAAAATGTGGCTATACATTTATAATCCTGAAGAGAAGGTTCAGTCCATGGAATGGCGTTACAACTCTTCTTCAAGACAAGATGTTCAAGAACCAGCAACCAGCATAGAAAGTCAAATTCATTGTTTTTTTTTCATAGACGGGACTGTTTGTGTACGTGTGTGTTTTGTGTGTGTGTGTGTGTGTGTGTGTGTGGGGGGGGTTATAAGAATTTCAGTCGTCTTCATTTTCTCGATCGAGGCTCCATTCTGAACAGTGAGAGGTATATTGAAACACTCAAAAGGCCACCAGAAACGATCAAGAGGAAGTAAGCACAGAAGTAAACGATACATATTCACCAAACCAGTGCAAGATCAAGCATGATATCAGGCAATTAACAAATTGAGCTGGTTACTGATCCCCGTCCACCATACAGCAAGAATGTGGCGACCTCTAACTATCGCCTGTTTAGTTTGATGAATGTCAGTCTGCGAGAATAATGATTTCGTGACACTGACGGGGTAAATGTGTCTGTGAGGAAGTGAATACTGCAATACAGAGAGACCTCGAGTGTTGTAGACAATGCTAGCACAAATACATGTATACACACACGCACACACACGCACATGCACACAAACATATACAATAGACACATGCATATATATGCGTTCATGATCTTTGTATAGTGGTCAACATTTAAAATATGATAAATGAAAATATATTTAGGAACCCGTGGAGTTCAGCAGCTTGAATTCAGTATATAATCGGTTAACTTAACTCTTTTTATAAGTTAATAAACATGAAGAGAAGAGATACGCATATAAGAGAAAATAAAGTGAATTATACCGACAGAACAAAGTTTACGCCATCATTTGATGCCACCAAATCAATATATATACTAAAACTGAATGTCGTTAGGAACAAGTTATATATATATATATGTGTGTGTGTATGTGTGT
>NC_068986.1:98458452-98464294 GCF_001194135.2 Octopus bimaculoides | reverse complement strand
TAATTAATTATATGTATTTCTTCTATCTTAATGAATAAAAATTCTTCGGATAGAATAAATGGGTTAATAGAAACCAATGTAGCAAAGAACACAAGATAACTGTGGTGTAGTTCCTGTTTTTAAGGCAGGAACTCCTTGAAATTTTATATATATATATATGTGTGTGTGTATGTGTGTATGTGTGTGTGTGTGTATGTGTGTGTTTAACAAGCATAGAAGTAAGCGAGATGTGAAAATAGGAATCGCATATAAATAAATAACGTATAATAGATATTAGCCTTCCAACTCCAGTTGAGCTTTTTAATTTAGTATGCAGCGAGTAGAGCAACATTTTTGTCGTTCGCATTTGAATCTGGTGGTTTTAGTAATTTAGACTCCCATAAGTGAATAAATCAAATCTGCAGACCTATATTAAATGACGAGAGCGCACATGCATAAAATCCCTAAGATGTCACATTTTAAATGCTTATATGTAAACGGAACAGATGTCTTGCATATATATCAGACCGTTTAATAGGTTATATGAACCTTATATGCAACAGTATTGAACAGTATTGAAAGCACTATATATCTACATATCTGCTTTAGAACAGAATATATATTGTAATATAATCCTAAATAGAATATATGATATCAATTAACATACGATTTCACTGAACCCATCAGCGTAGAACGAGGTGAGGAGAGTATTAATTCTGGCAGTCCTTTTTGTTTTATTTCATAAAAACTGAGATGTTACGACCCGAGAAAAGATTGTGCAGTTTTATCAATGATATACACAGGACATTTACATTGCTCGTGGAATAATTCGATATATAATATACTCTATAAATACAGAAAAAGTGAAGCATGTAATACTTTGCGCCACTGCTACAAAACACAATGAAGAGAAGAGAAGAGAGAGAGAGAGAGGGGGGGAGATCCTGTGGGTGTGCGCATGTGTGCTTGTGTATATGTGAGCGTGTATAAAGCTATTCTTCGAAACAAGTTATATTCAGGACATGACAATTCGATTCTAATCTTTTGTTATTAATAGTTTTCGCAATAAATTCCTAGGCCTCCTGTTCAGCTGGGAAGAAGAATGTTTTAATTCTATTACCGTTTCTAGACATACAAATCTTATTGGCGAATATAAATTTGGTAATAAAAAAAGAGATACTATCATCTCTTTAATTCATGAGATTAAAACCAGAATGACTACGTGCGGGAAGAATTAATAGTCTCAGAAACCTTAAAATTCCAGTGTATAAAGTAGAGACTAATAAATGAGCACTACTCTTCATATATATATATGCCTATGTATGTGTGTGACTAAGTGTTCTACATTTAGAGCTACACTCAGACACAAATTTTCACAGACAGTATTTTAAAGTTAGAAAAACTGTAATCTAACCAATTAAAATTTACGTTAGATAAATGTATGCACAATTAGATGTATACGTATACACAAACACACACACACACATACATATATACATATAAACATATGCATATATCCATACATATATGTACATACCTACATCTATATGTATACATACATGGATATATGGGTACAGGGCATCACAAAAAAAAAAAACGTTAAACACAATGAGAAACGAAAACATAAAGACGAAAACAGAAAACGAACTTTTTTCGAACAACGAAAAAAGCAGATAAACGAGACATGCAACATAAAGAGTATAACCCTTCGTCAGTTGTCCCTGTTCCATCTACTCCGCGTCCGAAGGCAAGGACAATACACGACTTCGTTGGAACAGTCTTTCCAGCAAAGCAAATTAAATAAAATTTGGAATTTTTTGCGTAGGGTGAATGTTTAAACAAGAACAGGACAGTGAGAACAAGACAGTAAAACAAACAGTGAGGGCTGTTTAGCCAAGACGATAGAAAAAATTTATGAACGCTTAAGAGAAGAGACAAAAAAATACGTCTTTTCTATAAAAAGGCAATATACAAATATAAATATATCATATTGTTATTTAGCGCAACATCCAACTATATATATATATATATATATATATATATATATATATATATATATATATGCATCTATTTGCAAACAAAAAAGAAACAAAAAACAAATAAGATTGAATTATACATAGAAGCATAATAAGATAAGTATATAAAAAAATCTCTCACCGATTCTCTCCCCTTGAAAGAAAATTTTCCTTTCCCTTTTACTTGTTAGCAAACCCTATTTTTCTCAGTCTCTTAAGCTTAAAAATAAACGTAGGTGACAGAAACGTTGGTCACCAGTCAAATTTCACACGTGTGTGTTGAACAGTGGTCGAAATCTGAATGCAACTCAATAAAAGTATGGCAAGATGCCATTGCGAGATGAAACATTGAAAACTAATTCGTAATCATTCTGATGTGATATACAACATAGGAAAAACGACTATAGGTCCCACATTCGCACCCCTCACAAAAAAAACAACAAAAAAGGCTTGTATGTAGTTTGTAGAGAGAACGGTAAACGTATCTACATGAAGAACTAACAACAAAGGTGAATATGCATTGGAGAAGAAAAGAAAATCAATTATAAATGGGAGAAATAAGATAAAACCCGTGAAAAACTCCCAGAATGAAATCTTAAACACGTAAAAGACTTTCTATGAATCAAACTCTACTACAGTGTTAAAAGTAGAAGAAACGGAAAATATCGATCGTATTCGGTACAATGTTAATGGTATTCTCAACTGTAAGTGACTTAGGGTTTTTTAATGCCCTCCTTCTCACATCTTTTCTCAACACCATTTAAAAAGAAAAGAAGAATCGTAAAATCATTCGATTATATAGGTCCTAAATGTTTTAAATGACCATGGAGTTTTATCCCCAAGTCGTGGTGCATTGATAATTTCCAATTTAGAACGAAATAAATCAAATTTTTTCTGAATCTACTTGCAAAAAAGAAAAGAAAAAGAAAACAAGAATGAATTATATAGAAGCATAATAAAATAAGTAAATAAAAAACTTCTCACTCAGCGATTCTCTCCTCTTGGGGGAAATTTCTCCTCGCCCCACTTTTATTTCTTAGCAACCCTTATTTCTCTCTTCCTCTTTAATTAAAAACAACCGCATGTGGCAGCAGCGTGGTCAGCAAATTTCATGCGTGTATATGTATATACATATGTATATGTATATGTATATGTATATGTATATGTATATACATATGTATATGTATATGTATATGTATATGTATATGTATATGTATATACATATATATTCATATAAATATATAGTTTTAGAGAAAAGAATTTAATTGAGTTTTTACCTGTAAATTTGGATTTTATCCCTAATATTATTATTATATATTCATAATATATTATTATATATTCATAAATGGCGGTGCCCCAGCATGGCCACAGCTCATGAGCTGAAACTAGATAAAATGAGAAATGAGAAAATGAATATACATATATGTATCTATATGTATATACATACATGATGAAGGAGACATTCTCTGAAAATGAATTTTAAGATACAATTTTTACTTGGAAGAATGAACCGCTGAAGCGGCCGCAGGGATGTTTTGTTTTAATATGTAGCACAAAACATATTTTGTCGCCTATTATTTTCTCTTCACTATATTTTCAATTCCTTTTTTTAAAAAAACATTTTTATCTATAATCCTATATTTCATTATATTTTTACTATGTTTATATATTCATATATTTATATGTCCATATATGTTTATACTGGACACCGTGTTGCCCCATACCTCTGCTAAGCCCCTATCTGCAGATCGCTTGCTGGATTCCAGGCAGTGATATTTCTGCCGTCGAAATATAGCATTCACAAGAAGCATATACTATCTCTGGAAGTGTGAGTTTTCTTTTCATATATATATGAGGTTTGTGGGTCGAAATACAGTAGGCAGTGGTTGTTTAGCGGAACCTTTTAAATTTGTTTGGCGTTAGTGTATATATTCGCCGGACTCGTTGAAACTTATCAGTTGTGTGCGGGAAAACTTTCTATGTATGCAACACTGGCTCAGGGGGGAAGGATGGATTCGCAGTGGATTTAATAATTACAATATCAGATTAACTTCGAGAATCTAAATAAATATCCCAGCCTTCAATGTTATAATTTTTGTGGTTTCCATTGACTCATACTTCTTTATTGGTATCTAGACTATTAACCCACTCACAGTTCGTGTATATATATATATATATATATATAATCATTATTATGATTGACCGTTGACTGAACACTATTCAATTTTTTTTCTCCGTGTTTTTCTCCTTGTCTCCGTATTCTTTCTGTTGAAGAGCGTAGCTCGAAACGTCAAAGACTTTCCGTATTCCCGAGCGTCATACTAATATATACTTTTGTTATTTACACCACCTGTCCTCGTCTGTTGTTATTTTTTGTATATTCTCCCATATATATATATATATATATATATATATATATATATATATATATAAATAGAAATATATATTATATATAAACATACACATATATATATATACACACATACATATGTAACATATGTAAAAATACATATGTGTGTGTGTGTTTAAAAATATGTGTGTGTGCGTTTGTCTGATAATGTTTCTGATTCGGTAATCATACCAATGCACAATACAAACGAGGACTATTATGAAAAAAAAAAATCCATAAAAGTCGATGCTTATTTCATAGATTCCTTACAGGTCAGGCCCTCCGTCGGCGAAACCATTCGATTTTAAAATGCGGATATATTCATGCAAGCATACATACAAACATAAATACATACATGCATGCATACATATATACATATATATAAACTAGTTTCGAGAGAGACGGGATGCATCTCCAAAGATGGAGAGGAATTTATAAGATAAAAGGAGTGCACGGTGAATAGGAAACAAAATAAACATCGAGAAAAGAAATAGAATAAACGAAGAATTGCTTCGGATGCAATTTGAACGTAGGCAGATAAACGAAGTAATGTAATACTGACAGCGTTCATAAGCTATCTTAAGCTTGCAATACTGCAAGATATGCTACAGGGGTATTTTTGTACTCCTAGTTAGCTTGTGTTTCAGGTGTGTTTCAGTCGTTCATGGAATGTTGAGATCCCGGTACCCTTAGAACTTTTACTTCTTTCGTTGTCCACATCACAACACTTTTTGCATAATAAGAATTTGTTGGTAGGTGCAAAGTGTGAACTGCGAGGTGATACTAAGCAGCAGTCTTATGTTAAGTTGATGTTTCTGAGATCTGTATCGCAAAAGGATTCCCTCATTTGTAAAATATTATCCTTGTCATTTGGTTTGGGATATATTTCGCAATCATCATTTGCGGAATGGGCTTACCTTTGCTGAAAATTTCCATATTTCACTGCATTGCGGAATCGATGGAAAATTATTGAACTATATAAGACGTGATGCCTATTGTACATAGATTTAGATTTAAGAGATAGGTTGGAATACATCATCTGCTTTCTCAACAAAACAACTTCTCACATCAATTTGTATGCTTCCGTCACAACTATTTATACTTAGTCGGAGAAGCTGTCCGAATCTTCTCAAACTATATATATAGTTTAGAGAGTTGCTGGTACATTTTAGATGACTAGGTAATTTGCATTTCTTATGTTTACCAGACTGATTACAGCACTAAGCAAAAAACTTTAATGTTACAGTATATCTTTTCTTTCTAAAGATAAATAGAATATGCTACATGACACTCTAATGAAAGGTGTATTGTATTGTTATATAATCAAGCAAAAAATAAAACAAGCAGTAATATATATCCATATTTACACACACACACACACACACACACACACACACATACACACACATATATAATATATATATATAAACATATATATATATATAAACATATATATATA
>NC_068986.1:98451851-98458113 GCF_001194135.2 Octopus bimaculoides | reverse complement strand
AGAGAGAGAGAGAGAGAGAGAGAGAGAGAGAGAGAGAGAGAGAGAGAGAGAGAAAGAAAGGATATATGTGTGTGTGAAATAAAGGGAGGGATAGAAAAAGAGAGAATGATTTTAATGTATTTCGGTGTTCCAGCCCTTTTCAAAGTAAATGATTTATTGAAGTCAATTTCGATTTGGAAAGTGAATTTTCCACAGCACAGACCAACTTAAAAAAGCAAACAATAAAAATAAAACAAACAAACTCTAATTGAACATATTAAATTAGCTTTGACACATGTATGAAAGTATTTTCGATTAACTGTAAATGATAAATGGTAAAATCTGCCTTATTTCAAAATTTTAAATAAGATATTTAAATAAGATTATTTTACCATTTTACATTTCGCTATTGTATTTGTTTGAGGAATGGGATGAACGTGCGGTTTATTTATTCGTGGCACAAGCACGAGATTATGTGTTCGGTCTCAGCGTACGCATCTTCAGCAATTAATTAATGTTTTTAATGACATTTAGTCTTGGTTCTATAAAGAAAATATATGTACGAATATTTCGTTTGCGTACAGTCTAACGAATATGTCTACTGTGTCTGTGCTACATCCACATTATCATTTAAACATTGGTATCGCATATATTTACCTGTTTATATAGACATACATACATGCATGTGGAGGTGCAATGGCCCAGTGATTAGGGCAGCGGACTCGCGGTCATAGGATCGCGGTTTCGATTCCCAGACCGGGCGTTTTGAGTGTTTGTTGAGCGAAAACACCTAAAGCTCCACGAGGCTCCGGCAGGGGATGGTGGCGAACCCTGCTGTACTCTTCCACCACAACTTTCTCTCACTCTTACTTCCTGTTTCTGTTGTTGTGCCTGTAATTCAAAGGGTCAGCCTTGCCACACTGTGTCACGCTGAATATCTCCGAGAACTACGTTAAGAGTACACGTGTCTGTGGAGTGCTCAGCCACTTGCACGTTAATTTCACGAGCAGGCTGTGCCTTCGATCGGATCAACTGGAAACCTCGACGTCGTAAGCGACGGAGTGCCAACAACACATGCATGCACATATGTATGTGTGTGTGTGTGTGTGTGTGTGTGTGTGTAGCGCTTTATTTTACACGCAGTAAAGAAAAAATACTCAATTGACCATAATTGTGTCATTTATTCAGGTGTTATCATTCACTTTCGGACGTCTTTAAATTTATAACGTTATATCAAGGGAAACATATCGTCCCAACTCCAGAACTGTGAAGATCTTGCGAACTAATAAGTAGCAGCGTGAAAGATAACATCTGAAAAGGCCTTATGCATATGTACGTAGGTTTGTGTTTGCGCGTATGTATGCACACACACAAACACATGCACACACTCACATACATACACATATACATATATACTGTTTACACATATCGAGGCTGCGTTTTCCAAAATGGATGGGAACACCTTTCTGCATGTGATTGGCTTGAAAAATTAAGACACTAGGATATTTTCCTACATTTCTTAACATGAAACCAATGGTAGCCTTAATTCACAAATAAAGTGTGTATGTACATATATGCGCCCCGGGAGTCAAAAGCACAACATCACGATTGATAGGGAAATACTCCTAACCACTTAGCCACGCTCCTTTACCAAAATTTGTATATGAAGTTTAAACACCTTGATTACTGAAAGGAGGTTAGTACATAAATCAGGTATGAAATTAAGATAAGGAATGGTGAGTATAAGGTTTGAAATATGGTCGCCAGGTGCTGCATATAACTCAAATGCTCACGTGGAATTTAGGGGAAATGCGGTATTCAGTTGAAACTTGTGATGTGACTAAGTTCTTTAACTGAATTTACGAGTACACATTGGATTTCAGAAGAACAATTTGAATTGATCGAGAGTTAAGAATTACAAGAGGGTAACAAGTATAAGATACTTTATGTTATAAACTAGGTTAAAGTTGTGAAATTTTGAAGGGAAGAATTTAGAAGTGGTGGGAGAGCTGTAAAAATTAGACTGACTTATCATGTTTTAACTAGTATGAAATAAAGGTAGGTGAAAAATGATAAATTATGGTATTCATTAACCAATAGATAGATATAAGGAATTGATATAATTTAGATTGAATGAGGTTACGAGTTTATAGATAGTGATTGGTGTATAATTCATGCATGTAGAAAAAAAGTACTGTAAAAGTTATCGAAAAGTTTTCCGATCTCCAACCAAACTTCCCACAAGACATTTCCTAATTTACGGATCCAAACCTAAATACACTCATATAAATATTTATTTATATGCAAGCTAGATGGAAAGCCCTTTCCTGTTTTAAATTTAATTTTTTATGTTTTATAAAATTCAAAATTTTAAAATCAGTTTTTAATTTAATTTTATTTATACATGAATATATACACACTTTTTATAATTCCTCACTTTCGCATATAACCATAAGCTTGAAATAATATATTATAAAATACCTATGTTGTAACAGAATTCAAGACTCTGCTTCCATGAAGCACGAAGGTAAAAATTTCGACATATTTGAAGTGATTCTTGAACAGCGAATACAGAAAAAGAAACATACCAACCAACAATCTTTATACCTGCCAACGTCCCTTTGTGAACATAAAAGCACAAAATAAACAAATTTCTATATTCTTTTTTACTCTAGACACAAGGCCCAAAATTTTGGGGGAGGGGGGGGCAGTCGATTAGATCGACCCAGTATGCAGCTTGTACTTTATTTATCAACCCCGAAAGGGTCAAAGGCAAATTCGACCTCTGCGGAATTTGAACTCAGAACGTAAAGACACGAAATACCGCTAAGCATTTTGTCCAGCGTGCTAGCGTTTCTTATTTCGTTACTGCCTACAAGGGGATATAAACAGAGGGGACGAACAAGGACAGACAAACGGATTAAGTCGATTATATCGACCCCGGTGCGTAACTGGTACTTATCTAATCGACCCCGAAGGGATGAAAGGCAAAGTCAACCTCGGCGAACTTTGAACTCAGAGCGTAACGGCAGACGAAATACCGCTAAGCATTGCCACCCGGCGTACTAACGTTTCTGCCAGCTCGCCGCCTTAAACAAATTTGTTTTATTAACAACCCCATGATATTTCCGACTTATAACATCCAGCTTCCAAAAGCAAAGCGGAAACACTCTAAATAACATGTAAAAAAATTGACCAGCTAAAGCATAATATCTACTTAGGTTCTTTTGTAAACTCTTAAAAATTCTATTACAAGAAAGTTGACACACCCAATTAGATTTTAAAAACTGGACTAAACTTTCAGTCTTTGAAATTTAAATTGCTAAAGCAAAGAATTAAATTTAATAAAACCAAAAATAACTGAAACAACTGGCACATCAAACGATCCAGAAACTTTCTATACCTACCTACATACTTTTGGTGACACACTAAAAACCATCCCATGATTTGAAACAGACGCGCTTAAATATACACACCTCCTTACAAAACTGTGCATGCATAAATCAATTTTAAACAATAAACTAACACTAAATTTAATCAACAACAATTTCACAAAAATACCTTTTCATTACAACCTATCCTACAAAGTAATTACCATTCCACTCAAACCCACATACCAAAGGAAGATTTTTATCTCAATAGTGAATATATAAAACAAGATTAATTTCAATGCATCGCAGTCCGTCCATGGCTTAGCTGGCCAAAACGTCGAAGTCACTGTCAGTAATATTCTTACTGAAGAATAATAAATTTGCTCTGTACAAAAATTTACTGTAACTCTACATGAATGTAAAATTGTTTTTATTATAAATAAACATAGAACCAAGAATTAATATGTATAAATACAAGTTGTTCCGACTAAATTTGATAGTTTGCATAAAAGGAAGATATGACACTATATCCCATCAGAAAATAAAAGTATTTTAAAAAGTACCAATTAGATTATGGCTGGGCGATTGCACTTTACTCAAAATAGCTCCCCTCAGCTTCCACCACAGCTTGAAGACGGTTCCAGAATCATGGCACATGTGTTCTTCACAATGTCCCTGTGAAGATCTTTGAACAACTCCCTAATCTTGGCCACCAGCTGAGTCGTTGTTGTCTTTCTCAACGGCACCCTACACACAGTAATCCACGAGATTATAACTAGAAGAACTAGGAAGTCAAACATTGGGTGGTGGAGAAGTCGTAGAAATTCTCTGACAACCACTTCTGACATTTTTTGGCGGTATGTTGATGAGCCGATCCTGCTGCCGCAATTGTGACTTTCCAGCATCAACCCTCTCCAGCCAAAGATTGGCCACTATATCCAGTAGCTTCACATACCTGCATGAATAGAACGTAATATTCCGTTCAAAGATGTTAGTCGAATTCTGACGTGTGTATGCAGTTAGAACGCCTGTTGTGTCTCTTTCTGCAGGCCATAGCTTCGTACTTTCTGTTGCGGCTGTTCATAAGCCTTTGCGGTGTTCACAGAATATTGCGCAAGAGTCATAATGATGTCGGCATTTTGGTACCCGGTACGACTGGCAAGTCTTTTCCAATATACAGGTGGATTCATTTCAGCTGACTTTTTCTCAGCAACAACTTCCATCCTCATGCTCTCCAGCGTTGTTAACTGTTCATCAATACATCAAACTCATCCTGAAATAAAGGATAGATAAAATGTTGTCAAATTTATTCCGAACACCCAGTATATGTACGTTCGTATGTATGTATGTATGTATGTATGTATGTATGTACGTACGTATATTCATACGCTGTACACACGTATATATGTGTGTGTGTGTGTAATAGACGGAAAAGTTTGTAATATCGCCTGGGGATTTGAACGTCGCGTCTGCTGCAAATAATTTACCTGTGCCAACCACTACAACCTTTGAACTAGATTCATGATTGAGTTCATAGGTATTTGTCGTAGCTGTATCTAGTGCTTGTTTAGATAATAATCTATTTCTTTCTATTTATTTATGAATATTCATGAAAGATTTTTTTTTTAAATACAAAGTGATTATCACATGAAACATGTTATCTTTTCTTTCATTTTTTTTTCTTTTTGGTATCAGAAATCTTCATCACAAGCAGCAAACTTAATTACATATTTCATAATGCCTTCTCTTGTATTTTCTTTCGTTTACTTTCCCTGAAAGAAGATTATAATTCTCCCGTCGCTGTCGTTTTATTGTACTACTCCAATCTATACATTTCTTCACCTATTAATACTCCGAGAGTGCGCTGAAAAGTTCATAGGATGGTTATGAATGAGTGACGCTAGAACTGTAAAATCCTGCATGCAGTTATTTCAACACTTTTCATGATTTTTTTTTTCAGATAAACTGATATCTGAGTGTATAAAGAAGAATTCGAAAGGTAACTAGTAGCGACTTCTCTTGACAATGGACAAAATAAAGAAAAAAACTTAGCCCTGAGGCCATTAAAACTGATATGACTGCTACATTAGTCTTATCAGCAGTGCAAAAGTGGGCATCTGAAATTAGGAGCGGAAGGGAGAGTCTCGAAGTTGACCCAAGGTCTGGACGCCCTGCAATTGCCACCACCGAGGAAAACATTGATCGTGTTCAGCACATGGTGACGGATGACAGGTGATTGAGTATAAATCAAATATCCAATGATATTAACATACCCCGCAAGAGAGCTTCAGAATATTCTGCACAATGAACTTGGCATGACGTAGGTTTCTGTTTAGTTGGTCCCACATCTTCTGACACCTCATTAAAAGCGCACCAGGCTGATCACGGTAAGGGAAAAATCTGACATTGTTTCAGGATGACTGTTGAATTCCTCAATTTGTGCCAAAGAAAAAGAGGCAATCTGTGCAGGGGAAACTTCCCTCCTCACCTAATCCAAAGAAGGCCAGGTTCGTTTCACCTGCAGTTTTCTAGAATGCAAAACGCATCGTGTTTATTGATTATCTTCAAAAGAGTCACACCATCAATGGAGAGTACTATGCCAACCTGCTGAAGCAGTTATGACAGGCCACCAAAACCAAATGTCCAGAAAAACTGACGAAAGTGTTCTTCTTTCATCAGGTCAATGCTGCAGCACACACGTCCTTCGTTTCAATGGTTGCTGTGCGTGACTGTGGCTTTAAACTGTTTCACCACCTTCCCTGTTCTCATGATTTGGCCCCATCTGACTATTATCTGATCCCCAACCTGATAAAATTAGCTGGGAACCAGTATCGCAGTTTATGTAACCAGTCTGGTCACATTCCCTGATAGTAGTCTGGTTAGCCTATCAACTTTCAGCCAACCTTCGTATA
>NC_068986.1:98446859-98451751 GCF_001194135.2 Octopus bimaculoides | reverse complement strand
TATATATATATATATATATATATATATATATATTAGGAGTATTTTATCTTCCAAGTACAATTCTGTATAATTTTTAGTAATTATTTCTAATATAGGTACAAGAGCATCAATTCTGAGAGGAAGGATAAAAGACAAAGTCGACCTTGACGAGCCATTTATCCGACGCTGTAACCATTCTTACAATGCATCGTATAAAGAGTATACAATTATTAAATAATAAATATTATATTGATTCTACCATCATTGTGTTCCTCATTACGTTCATGTTTTGTGTACATAGTTACATAATCTCATTAAATAAACAATTTAATAACTTATACGCGCTGTCTCTCTCTCACACACACATGAGTGTGTGTGTGTGTGTGTGTGTGTGTGTATGTGCATATATATATATATACAAACATACACACACAAAAACTAACAAGCATATGTATATATATATATATGCGTGCATTTTTACACATTCATATTTCTTGTTGTGACGGACTTCCATTAATAAAATAATTTATTACGCAAATTTCCTTTCGAAATTGAATTCTGAAGTCGACATAGTTATTTTTCCCTTGATGTTGATTGAATATCTCGATTTAGCTTTGACTTATATAATAGCGTGTTCAGTAAGCTATATATTATTTCTCCAAAATCTGACATAATTTAAAACTCCAACTAAAATATTTAAATTATAATATTGTTGCATTTTACTTTTACTGATAATGTATTTCTCTTCGCAAGTCAGTCTTTGTGGTTGAGACGTTAGCGAAATTTACGGGAGGGAAATACGTTTTAAGATAAGAGAGCGAGTTTGAGAGAGTTGAAAACAACGATTTGCATATACTTACTTCTCAATTATTGCCAACTCGTTTATATGGTTATCGGAGAGTTGCCAAAGGTTACCTGTAGTGAAATCGAACTTCAAATTCACGTGATTATCAAACGAACGTTTTAACCACATGGCTATATGACAGTAAAAATACATGATTATTTGTGTTTTAAATTTATCGAAGTGGAATGCTATTTGAAAGAGAAAATAATTACAAGAGAAACTAAGACGTTTTATTACATATTATAACATTCCAGAAATACCCAGAGCAGAAGAGAACAGTAACGTTGACGCATTAGAAAATATTTTAGTGTAATAAAATCAAATGGATTTTAGAACAAGAACCAAGAACTCCAAAATACGACTAACAGAAAAGTAAATGCCATAAATTCTTCAGGAAAGGTATTTAAATTCGCTGATAAGAAAAGAAGTCTATACCAATAAACAATGAAACTCGCATAAACACGGTAAAAAAACCCAACAGAATCATATATAATGATATCGGCATAGAATCATAATCTAGAGTGAGAAACAGAAATATCTTAGGCAAAATATCTCGTAAAAAATAATCAGCGTTTATTACAGTGAAAGAACATAAAAAGTACGGCAGCTCAACCAAGTGTAGATCCATATAGCTAGCGATAATGACCTAGATATGCTTACTAAGACAAAATATCGACACCAAAATATGACCACATTTAACGACACCAAGAGAGTCCAGCATGATTCAAAACACTCGGCCATCCAGTATTATTATTCACCTATACATACATCTAAAAATTATCTGCTTTGAACGAGCACACACATACACTACAAGGGACAATATATAGAACAGGCATGGGTAAACGTTTTCAGAGAGCAAGCCGATGAGGCATGGTTCATTATCAAGCGGGCTGTACTACAGGAAAATGAATCAAATTTTTAGAAATTCCCGCAAGCCGAAGGTTGCTTATAGCTGAGGTAGGTGATAATGCGTGTAAAACATTCCTATTTTATTTAGTGAGAACCTATGCTATATTAAGAAGGGTAAAATAGATGATGTTGAAGCGAGCATTGGCTGCCGCACTGTTGCGAAAATCAGTGAGCTAGTAGGCTTCCTCTTCAAAACCAAACGTAGACAATTTTTAATTGGCGTCAGCGAGGTCTTGTAGCGTGATGACAGATTCTTGATTACCAGTAGTGCATGCAGATTCAGTCTGTACACTCAGTCGAAGCAAATCAAAAATAAAGGTAGTTTTCTGGACATTTCATTTTACTTAACTCTAGGATTATATATGCTCACTACATCAACTTCAGGATTGCATTCATCATGTGCTCAAACAATGTCAGCAAGAAGTTAACTGCTTTATTTAAAAGCGAATCGACATTCGATGGCTACTAGAAAGTGACGTTGTGTCACAATCAATTACAAAGAAATGAATACTTGCAGGATGTAAACTACAACTGCTCCTCACTTCAAAGGAAATGCTATATATGGAGAAACAAAATATAAAGGATAATTCATCAGGGAATACCAAGGATTAGCTAAATCATTTTTAAGTAAAGTTTTGTGGTATCATGGCCCATTCGCGTAGGGAGTTTTTGTTGAGTGAGTTGTATCCAGGTTTAGGTGGCTTATCTGATATTCCTTGAAGAAATTTGTCCAGATTCCGTTTAAAGTTGATGGAATTCTTTTTCCCTTTGATCTGTTGTGGGACAATGTTAAATAGGGAAGGGCCAGTTGAAGAAAAGAAATTGTGTTGCTGTATATTCATAGTTTATGATCCTGAATTTGGTAGGATGACTTCTGAAACTAATGGTGGGTCGCTTGGGCAATACTGGGGGTATTCATATATATATATATATATATATATATATATAAGTGAGTAACAAAGAGGTACGGGTGTCAATTCATTACGGCTGTTTCTAACGACTCTTTCTAACGGCCGTAATGAATTTGTTACCTCTTTGTTACTCATATTTTATCCTCCTCTGCTGGAATTTACACTTAGTAAATATTTTTATATAAAATATATGACTGAATAGTTAATAGCGGATTCCTTCACTCAGCTGGGTCTTATTATCTGCATACACTACAGGAATATCCTGTACTCGGCACTTTTGCACCAAGTCTGATATACGCTTAATATTGCTGAGTATGCATGTTAAGCAGACCTAACAAAATAGCCTCAATTTATGTACACCCATAACCAGCCGGAATTGCAAAGATAATCTGGAATTCGACTGAGGAAAGAAAACTCCGAATGACCCATCCTTGTTTTCTTTGTATCGTCTATCTGATGTTTGTCCAGCTGATATGAAGGCCCATTTCACTTCTACGGGTGCTCTGTTGCAACAATTTCCTTTAGAATATGGTGTTAACAGGGGAATATGCTTGCAGCTGTACGTGAACGGCACTTGCTCTATATCTCATACAGTTGTAATAGTCTTTACATTCAATGTCAGTGCTTCAGATGTCTTTGTTTGCTACAATACAAAATGTGATTTATTTCATCTGAATTCCTTTAAATCTAAAACAAAGACCGCCATAATTCCGTGATTCGTTGCACGTTGACGATTGCCATCTTGTGGTTCTTTCATTATTATTTTATTGTCTATCAATATCAGCGTCTTTCACGGAATATATGTATGTGAGTATGAAGTGTTTGTTTTCTATCTGAGGGAGTGCTAAAAAGTGTACATTCATTCAAACTTTCTTTTATCTGAATCTTTTCCCTTCAAAACGTGTATGCACCTACGTATGTACTCCTGAAACTGTGTGTGCGTGTGCTTGTGTGTGTTTGCGTGTGCGTGTGTGTATGCATGTATATATGTGTGTGTGTGTGTGTAATCGCGCGCTATGCATCTTCCACTGTATGTGTGTTGTACATGCATTTGTATGCCTATGTATCGATGCTGCATTCATTTGGTTTGGAATCTTGTATTTGGATTCTATCAATGGTTTGTATGTACGTAGATACACCACAGATACAAAATTTCTACTTTCTTCTTTTGCCCGCATTGTTTCCAGCAGTTGTGTACTGTAATATGTCCCTCACCCAGTCTGAATGCCTACAATTGCAGCTGCACACTATGGTATCTGTCTGTCTATCTGTCTGTCTGTCTGTCTGAATGTCCGTCTGCTTGTCTGCCTGTCTATCTGTCTGTCTGTCTGTATGTCTGTCCGTCTGTCTGTCTCTCTGTCTGCATTGTATTTAAAAACCATTGAACCATGGTAGCTAAAGCGGTAGCAAAATTAGTCCACCGCTATGCTAACCCTGCCTCAGCCAAGAACCTTCGCTGTGAGCTCCTCACGGCTAGAGGTTTGCAATGGGAAAGCAGCAAATCCTAGATTACTGTCCCCCATCAACATTGTAAAACTGGAAAATAGTGTCTCGAATATCAGAAGTTCTCAAGGGCTCTTGGAACAATGTCATCTCTGATAAATATTCATTCACCTTTTTTCCCCATGTAGAGGTGAGTTTAATTCTGGAGACATCCCGTAGTAATCTGTAATCCTGAATGCACCACCATGAAAAATGGATGTGGCTCCGTGATGATATTTACTGTCATATCACGTAGTTCTCTAAGCCCTTTAGCTGGTGAACATAGAAGCTTAACTCGAAGCATTTCTGAGTATTTCGGCAGATCATATCCATCTTAGAATACAAATATTGTTCCATAATGACTCCCACTAATAATAATGTACCAGTTCGCACTAATGTTACTGAACATTGATACAAAGAGCGCAAAAGTAGACCAGCTGGATAGCCCTCACCCCTACCCCAACTACTTTATCAGAATATAATCAAACGTTTAAGGTAGAATTTGGAATGTGTATTGGGGATCGACCTCCTTTCCCCGTCGCCGCTGAAAAAGCAAAAGCAAGTTTTATTTGAGTAACAGCTCAATATTCCTCTAACAGCTGTTGAGTACCAGCAAAATCTACTCTCGATGTATTGAAAGTGTGTTTGCTGAAAAATGTGGATCAACTCTGTATTTAATAATATATTACATTAAATAAGATTTTTCCATTATTTTGTTCAATCCCTACACACACACACACACACACACACACACACACACACACACA
>NC_068986.1:98445525-98446770 GCF_001194135.2 Octopus bimaculoides | reverse complement strand
ACATATATATATATATATATATATATATATATATATATATATATATATCATACATTTAGATAGATAGACAGATAGGTAGATAGTGAGAGAGTGAGAAACAGTAGATTCGCGTGTGCATCACAGTACATATCTGAACTCATTTAAAAACGAGATACTTCTCCTGCAAGTTCTTAATAAATAATTAAAATTAATTACTACTGTGTCGACAATATCTATGTGAAAGATATATACATTCATATATACATTAGCACTCTTTGAAGCTTTCTTCCTGTTCTCTAATTAGTTCCTGGTAGTTATTTCACGCTACTAACACAATCATACCAAATTTTATGTATTTCAATTAAACTATGAAGTAGGTTCAGATTTCAATGCTAGTACTGCCTCGTGTGCACCTCACTCTAATTCCACAGTTTGAACTATTGATAACAGCATTTTATTGAACCGATTTCTTATTAACATTCCTTTCATTGTATGGATTTCTTTGTTTAGTCGTGGTATGCTGTGGCAGATAAAACTGTTTTTCTAAGTAAGAATTTCAACGCTGTCCATTTGAATTAACGTAGACAATCAATTTTTAGATGTAAGTAAATGACTTGTTTGTGTAAAATAACAGTTGATAAAAGATAAGGAAAATAGTCCTAATACAGAAAACAATTGTCATGTATAAGCTATTCATATCTCACAGACGTTGTATAAATCTGATCGTAAATTGTTCAAGTACTGAAGTTAACGTTTACAACATACATACCGACACAACCTATTAGAAAAAAGTAGCAGCGTCTGCCAACATCTTTTCATGCAAGTGATAAGACTGCGAAGCCCTAGAAACACTCATAATGAATTTAAGAGATTTGATGTTACGAACGAGGCGAAAAGTTTACGGAACTATGAAGGAATATTATGAAAAATTCCAGTAAATATATAAAGCTGAGAATAACAGAAAAAAATATTTAAATAATGGAAAACAAAAGAACACTTGTAATTTTTAATAGACTCGCCGAAAGCATAGTTACTTCACATATGCACACATATGGGAACACACACACACCTGCACGCTCACACATACACACACACAAACACATTCACACACGTGCAAAACCACTGAGACAAAAAACACAGGAAGCACAAAATACGATAAATACTTTATTTTAACGATTGAAATGCGTTTTGAAGATTAGTCCATCTTCAGAAATAAAAGGCAATGGAGGAGTGTATATAGGCGCAGGAGTGGCTGTGTGGTAAGTA
>NC_068986.1:98438590-98439666 GCF_001194135.2 Octopus bimaculoides | reverse complement strand
TATATATATATATATATATGTATGTATGTATTTATGTATAGGTATGTATATATGTATATATATATATATATATATATATGTGTTTGTGTGTGCACATATGTCTGAAAAGAATGTAACCTACTCGTTTGGCTAATCCTCTCATAATCAAAACGTCATGAGCTCAATTCCTGAATCGGTCAGCGCGATGTATCCTTCATTAAGGCACTTCAATTCATATTGCTGCCGTCTACTCAGCTGAAAATGAGTACCAACCAACTTTTGGTTCACCTGTCTCTTCTTCACTTGTCCCATCCTGTATATACCTCTGGTTCAAGTGGTTGCAGGATCGAACAGCTGTCTACGTGTGTTTGCAACTACACAGGTAGTTGAAACAGTTAGAAAAGGCATGGTATGTTTTTAGCAATCCATACTCGCTCGCAAATGACAGTTGGCTCTCTATGTAAGTCCTTCTATCCTTTCAGACATATTCCTCCCATCATGTCTATATACCAACAAATCGTGATGCATAAAACACTATATTTACTGAATTACTTGCTTTTTCATAGCTTTAAGTTTACATCAATGGTGTAATATATCGCGAGCATTGAGAAGAATTATGCTAGCCTATTACCATAAAAAAAGCAATGACCTCGACAGTGTTTTACGTTGCTTCAAGCTCGGCCTTGGATTTTTTTGTTTCATAGATGACAAGAAACGTTTTATTGTATTTATTAACACATGTTTCGGTTTACATTAAAGTGTTATATGATGTAGTTTTTTTTTATTCTTATTCAGTTTTTATTTAATATATGGACACTAAGCAACTCTCGCGTCTCATTTAAGAGATTTCCGTGAATTCTATCGACCACAGTACTTAATTCCGTACTCATACATCAATCCACCCATTCATTTAAGTATGTATGTGTGTATGTATGTATGTATACACGTACGTACGTATGTATATATGTATGTATGTATGTGTGTAAGTATGTATGTATGTATGTATGCATGCATGCATGCATGTATGTATGTATGTATGTATCTATCTATCTATCTATGTATATATATATATATATATATATATATTTATATACATA
>NC_068986.1:98432401-98438200 GCF_001194135.2 Octopus bimaculoides | reverse complement strand
TATATATATATATATATATATGAATAATATTTGGCCGGAATATTTCATGAAATTTCAACAAACGTGCAGAATGATGCCAAATTATTCAACATAAAAATATATATACAGAATATTTACCGTAATTTACATTGCATGACATTAAGAAATTTCTGTGTCTGTTCATCATAATAATTGTGATATAATTTGCACAAGTCAGCTTAACATATATATTTTTTCGCCTATACTCTGTAGCTTCTTTTCCATAGGCAGTTTGGTGGGTTGCTTTTCCATGATAAAATCATTGCTTCACACTTTGATTGTTGAAATGTTAGCTTCAGTCGTCTGAAAAAGCTTTGATCATGACAATATCGCTGTATAAGTTAGCAGCTACTGCAGCTGCATCAATTTCTCCTGTTTATCGTTTGCCATTTTACAAGTCATTGAATTCATAATAGTCCTCAATTCGGAGTTGACAAGAAAAGGTTGACCAAACGCTGTTCATTTCACAGAGTTGGCAGAAATGCGTGCAATGAACATAATACGTGTATCGAAGCGAATTAGCATATGTGAATGTAACAGGTAAGAAAGAGCCATCAATCAACTGAGAGTAGCAAGCATGATTCAACGAGATATCACCAGCTACAGCAAATCATCCATCAGGTTTCAAAGAATGCGTTTTATTTACGAATTATTGAGATCGCTTGAATTGAACTGGATGACAAATTTCCCCCAAATCCCATCTTTTTTTTTAGAAAATAAAAACACTCAATACTTAAGTGATAAATATTCTAAATCTCACAGAAAAATATTCCTATGCGCAGGCGTGGCTATGTGGTAAGAAGCCTGCTTCCCAACCACATGGTTTTGGGGTTCAGCCTCAAGCCGACCAAATTGAGTAGATTTGGTAGATGGAAACTGATAGAAGCCCGTCATATATCTTTGATCACGGCTAATGTGTTTAAAGAACACCAACAACAATATATTTTAAATATTTTCTACATTTTCACCGTGTGTGAGTAATTTAATGTCACTCTGCCAATGCAGTCTTGGATGTACGCGTATGAAAAAGTAGTACAGGACCAGATATAAGGACCAGCTCTTACCTGATATTTAACGTTAGCACCAATTGTGTGAATAGGTGTGGTTCTGATTCCGTTATTATGCGGTGGAGTTGGATTAGTTTAGTTCAAACAACTCAGCATTCACAGGCTGATGGTGGGGTGGGGGCTGCTAGTAGCAGTGATCATTACTACTGAGAAGCCTAACTAGTCTTGATTAGGAAGGAACAGCTTTCCAAGTTATGTTTGGCAAGTATCCCTTATATAACGTCAGTATTCCATATAAACGTCAGAGTTCATTAACATCGGTATTATTCAATAACACTGAGTTCACACACATAAATACTACACATTTTCAACGGTAAAAATCTACAACAGTTGATAGGGAGCGTCTTAATTCATCAATAATATCTACAATGCAACTGGAGACTTCCTATTCAGTATTACGCCCATCAATCCCACTGAACAGCTCTTGAATGCTATCAAACACAGACACAAAAGTAGACAAGAACAATGGTGGTGATGTCATATCTGTTGTTGCTTACTGCTTCAGCAAAGAATTACAAACATTGCGACTCCGATGGAAAATGGGTGTGGACCGCAAAGGTGAGTATTTTGAAAAATAAATTCCACTTGCCCAAATAACATGAGAGTATCTTGGTCAGCTTATGAACTTTTATTTTAGCCGCCTACTCGTATACATACATACATACATTCATACATACATACATACGTTCATACATACATATATATATCATACGCGCGCGTGTGTATACAGGCATACATCAAAACCTATTTACATATACCTTCTATAATTATGTGCTATTATATCTCGTTTTCCAGACGTGATATTTAGCTTCACAATGAAAATCTGTAATGTGTATTTCAATATACCTAATTAACAGTCTTCTTGAACGGTTAATTAACCTAAGTTACGTTGGTAGGGACAGTGTAGGTGGTCGATTTCCAACATATGTTACAATCCTCAGGACCTTATTAAATCACTGCTAATTAAATGACACAACATCTGGACTAATGGCTAGTATCGAGGATTGTTTCTGTCCATAAACTAATAGTCGCAAATGCATTGATGTACGTTTGAATATACATATGTATGTGTGTGTGTATATATATATATATATATATATATATATATATATATATATATGTATACATACACATACTTATATTCAAACGTATATATATATATATATATACATATATATATATACATATATATATATATATATATAGCTAGATAGCTAAATAGATAGATAAATAGATGTGATAATAGTTTAAACGTTTAATAAAATGTGTGTTTCATAACTTTTCGGTCGTTAATATTTCGGCCGTTAATACACGAGCAAAATAAAATAGTGATTGATAAGGTGTGAATAAAGTAAAAGTTGTGTGAGTAAACTGAAAGTCATTGTATCAAAAGAAAATCCTGCCTCCTGTTTCGTTTCCTCTCTGTTCTACCTTTGATACCTTAGCTGTTTCTCTTACTCACTCACACTATGCTTCTGACTTACCGTTTTCATAAGTCCGAAATGTTCTAACCTACTCTCTCTGTGTGTCTGTCTGTCTCTCTTTCCCTGTATCTCTCTTTGTCTGTCTGTCTCTTTTCATTGACAGATTAACCGAATATCATATCTTCCAAACTTTTTCTTTTCTGCGTTGTCCTTTCCAATGTTTGCAACACTATATATATTGTTGCTCAAGTAGAAGGCGTAGAAGAAGATTCTGTATTTGATATGCATGAGTGTTATATGGATTTTGGATTGTAACATAAGCTATTGTAGTTGGACAACTATCATCAGTTGTCCAAGGTAAAAATTATTTTATTAAAACACTTTACAGTATATGGAATTGAGGAAAGCTCGGTCTACATAATTAGCTACTGTGTTCTGATGCTGTCATATAATGGTATGGTATTTTGCTTCTCGGTATATGCAAAATCCCATAACAACAAGATCATACCACGTGCTGACTTTAACATTAGGTTCGTTTCCTATTTTGTTAATTGGTTTTGTGAGACCTTGTGTTATTGGTAAGCAGTGTAAGCAATATGAAATGCAGTGGACTGCTTCTGTACATCTTCTGTAATGAACTTGAAGTTCCAGGACCGAATAACCATAAGACACTTTAGATGCTTCTTCGGTGAAAGTACTGGTATTTAGTTTATTAAATAATCGTTGTAAAATGAGATAAAATTAATGTTCTTTTCACATGTTCATTCCAGATCGTTTGTTGCCTATCAGATCATTCATTGTTGCGCAGTAAATATATCTTTTAGAATTTCGGGGTAAATGACAACATCAAAATGTCAATGATCCAAGATAAATTATATGCAACTTTGTTGAAAGTAAATACTACAAACTATGGTGAAATATCTTGCATGTGCCTCAAAGAAGTAACAGATTCTGTTTCCTTTGAAAAATCTTGGATTGACCAGAATGAGCACCAAGATTAGTAGGAACAGAACAAATTTAAAGTTAGATCTGTTTTAGATAAATTGTATATTGCTTAGAAGTATTGGATATATGAGAAAAATAATATCAATGCTAAGAGGTTATTTTGAGCTAAATAGATCAATACAGTGTCTTTAAACACATGGGAGAAAAAATCGCCCTAGGCTGAAATTCAATCTGTAGCTGATTTGAAAAATTTTATTTGTAGCTGACTGGAAACATATTAAGGCTCTTTGAAAGTCAGAAAATGGACCACAAAAGTGTAGTTTATCTCCTGATGATTATACAAAAATATCTGAATAAGAAAAATTACAGTTTAAACGAACGGAAGAAGCACTTTGAAATGATTCTGAATATTAAGTTACAAGGGTTCTTTCATCAGTCCACAAATGCCACAGATGGCTTAATTTGCATATAAACTTAATGTTAATGAAGTTCATACTGGTCAAAATAACTGTTGCCGGAAAATTCTGGTCAGATGGTTTATCACCTAAAGTTTACAAATATGGTAGCAAGAATTTGAAACTCAGCATTTTTCGGTAAAACGATCTTGTTTTGTCTTATAATGCAGCGAACGAGTATTCATCTAGTAGAAAACATTTCTGTATGGTTTTAGATCTGTAGGAAGACGATCGATATGATATAATCTTTGAGACAGACTGCACAAAATGTACTGGAAGAAATCAGATACTGAGAATTGTTTTTGCAGATATTCGATATGTAAACCAAGTAATCTTATAGAACGAATTAAAGAAAACTGGAGTATCTGATAACATATTAAATGCTGTACTATACTTTCATGCGGGTTGGGAAGTTGTAAGTATCTCAGATGGGAGAACCCTATGAATCTTTCAGAAACAGTAATGGTAATAAACAAGTTTCCAGTTATTTTCGATGTATGGATGTGCCCGTATATGCGTGCGTATTCCTTTAGTTCTTAATTCTTGAGCGGAACAAGTGCAGTGTAAGTGTGTTACAAGACCGCACTATTTACTATGGGTACTGTTCATGTGACGGTCTTCTATACAATTCCTAACTTCCACGCACAAGTCACGGGGCTACAGATGGCTACTATAAAGAGGTGTAAAAATGTCACTTGATGGAGTCGAACCCAGGAGCACATAACATGGCTGTGAAGCAAACTTCTTACTTATTCAATCACGACCATGTGTGTGTGTGTGTGTGTCCATACATGTACACATATATACATACATGCATACATACATACAGTAATACCTCACTTTAAGAGAACCCGCTTTACGAGTTTAATTTTTCAAGTACAAGATCCAGACTTTGAACAAAATGCAAGTTTCTACTACCATAACAAATGCTTTTGCGTGTTACCAATAAATTTATAGAGCAAAAAAATGCTTCTTCTAAGAACTATGTACTTATGTATGTACTTATGTATGTATAAATGTAAGTTCGTATGTGTGTATGTATGCATAAATGCATGCATGTATGTATGCATGCATGTATGTATGCATGCATGTATGTTTATCTATCTATCTATCTATCTATCTATCTATCTATCTATCTATCTATCTGTCTGTCTCTCTGTCTATCTGTCTGTCTGTCTGTCTGTCTGTCTGTGTGCCCGTCCGTCCGTCTGTCTATCTATCTATCTATCTATCTATCTATCTATCTATCTATCTATCTATCTATCTATCTACCTAGCTACCTCTCCATCAATATTTGTGTTTGCGTGCTCGAGTGTCTGTGTTGGTATGTGTCTGTGTTGAATTCTCTGGACGTATAGACTGTCTTTCTCTAGCTTTCACGGTCATTCAAAGAGCTCTGATATTGAAATATTGACTGATTCAGATTGAATATGTGACAGTGGCAATTTAAAAAGAATCTCGTTCTGAGGAACATTAACTAAATGAAGGGGTTAGATCGAGACCTCGATGATATATTATGTAAAATGGCAGCTGATCGATAAACGATCGGCTGGAGTGTATGAGTGCGTGTGGGAAACAAAAGACTAGACATTTTCGAGTGGGACCTATGAACTTCTACGACTGGTAGAAAGGATAGAATTCGGAGGCATAAATTATGTGACCTTGCCCTATTTTACGTAATGCGATCTAGAATATCCATATGCAATAGCAGAATAGATATGTTCGAGTAATATTTAGGTATGGGTAATACCTTTGCTCTTTGAGGTGTATATTAGTTTTTGAAACCTGAAACATTTGGGTAACTGTTGCAGGGTAAATGTAATTCTTGTTATTTATTGCTTGTAATGTCGAGGAAGTGTGTTCAAGAGAGATTCATGCGTGCATGCATAC
>NC_068986.1:98425231-98426806 GCF_001194135.2 Octopus bimaculoides | reverse complement strand
ATATATATATATATATACGCTAATAGCTTATGATTTCTCGTTTTTTTTTTTGTGAATCGATTGTGATAAAGCTTTTCCCACCTGGATTGTACCATATGGAAACACCATTGTTGTCTTTTCATTATTCTGCGCACGTCCTTTTTTTTTATTTCAAATTTCAGTTTTGGGGTGAAGCACGCTAATACCATCTCTCCTCCCTAAGAACATTGGCACGTGGAAAGGCCTTAACGATGAGGAAAAGTCTGTCATCATCAAGGGAAGTGCTAATAGCATCTCTCTTCATGTCATTGCGGAGAAGTTAGGTCGTCATGTGGACACGGTTAGACGATTCCTGAAAGACCTTTCGCCAAGGAAGAAACGATCCGATTGTGGGACCACCAAGACTGTAACAGCTAGGGATTTAAGAAATATTGGCCGCAAGTTACATGGGAAACCTGGCAAAACAAGCAAAGCCATTTTCACTGCCTCCGGAATTCCTCAGGTACCAAAGACCACCAGAAATCGCATCCTCGGGACAATGGCGTCTGTACGAGAATCCCTGAAACTGCCTCCTTTAACAGGAGTTTGAGGCTTCAATGGACCCAAAAACACATGACGTTAGGCATGAGTTGTTTTCTGTTTACTGACGAAACCAGGTTGACCCTTGACGGACCTGACGGTTGGGCAAATGGTTGGGACTATTTTGGAGATAAGCGTCACCAACGTTTACTACATCAACAACTGGGTGGAGGAGTCATATTGTGCGCTGGTTTCATTGGGGCCCAATCAGAGTGAATCAAGGGGTCTAAAGTGACCGCAGCCACCTAATTCCATTCCCTGAAGGCGGTCTTGGATCCCAGGTTAGATGACATACCGCAGACAGTTCTAAGAAATCTCGTATTCATGCATGACAATGCTCCTTCCCACTCTGCTAGGACCACCCAAATATTACTAGAGTCTTATGGCATACAAGGTGTGGCCACCAACATCTCCGGATCTCAACCCTGTCGAAAATCTTTGTATATATATGACTGCATTCATCTATGTATCTATGCATATGTGGATATCTGTATGTACAGTAAATAAATATGGGTCAAAGTTTCCGATAATGAATTTTCGGTCATGAGATTAATTAAACTACGAGGGTCAATAAATGAACGAGCAGGCTGCTGAGTTTTTCACAGGACTGTCTACCTTAATGCAAGTGTCAGCTAGAATTAGCGCGACACAGTCTCAAGATTACAGTTTTATATTACAGGTTCTAATTAGCCGACAGGATACTACACGATTTTCGTCTGCGTGGTTTCTCTCACAGCACACGGGTCAACCCATGGATTTAGAAAAATAGACTTGTGGAAGATACCTCGCTGTGGAAGATACCTCGCTGTGGAAGATACCTCGCTGTGGAAGAGGATCCTCTACTTTGGGTCTGAAAAGCGAAACTCTTTAGCATTCTTCCATGCTGCCACCACAAGCCCCCCACATACATAGCACATTTATCTATCTATCTATCTATCTATCTATCTTTATCTCTCTCTCTCTCTCTCTCTCTCTCTCTCTCTATATATATATATATATATATATATATATATATAT
>NC_068986.1:98422653-98425000 GCF_001194135.2 Octopus bimaculoides | reverse complement strand
TCGCATATATATATATATATATACATATATATATATATATATATATATATATATGTATATATGCATCGCATGCACATGCATACATAACTCATAACTGAAGCAACGTGGTCTAGTCGTCAGCGTGTTTGGCTCACGAATACAAGTTTGTGGTTTCGATTCCTGGACCAGGCGACGCTGTGTGTCCCGGAGCAAGACATTGCTTTAGCCTCTTAGCCAAAACTTTGTGGCAGCCTCATATTTATGCAGGTTTCTCTCCCTTCAGCAATCACTTCCTGATGTTCCAGTAAGTTGAGCGTGCTGAGTGTCTACGTATTTTGTGACTGGAGAAATCCGGACCGAATGCTTGCAACGGGGTAGACGCCTCCTTAAAGTTATCGAAATTGCTAGGTGATTAAACTGGGGCATGGATAAGCTCAACCACCTGAATATACCACAGCGTGGTGATTTGAACTCAGATTGAAATAGCCGGAACAATACTGGCATGTCACTCACACACGCACACATACAGATACATAATCATACATGTATACGAGGGGGTACTGTAAAGTTCCTGGTTTTGGGTAAAAGTATATACAAGAGAATCAGCGTGCGGTGATGTGTGAGCGTGAGTGTGTGTGTGTGTGTGTGTGTGTGAGAGAGAGAGAGAGAGAGAGAGAGACAGGGAGAGAGTAATGTATGAATCTTTTATCCATTACTTTTTAACTTTTAGTTCTTTCAGTCATTGAACTGAAACCATGCTGCGGTACCGCTGTGAAAAGTTGAACAGATTGACTCCTGTTTTTATTTTTAAACTGGCATTTATTCCGTCACCCTATTTTTGCCAAACAATTTAATTTACGTTGACGTAAACAAACCAATACCGCTTCTCAAGTTATGTGGGGATGATGGCAAACAAACACACAAACACACACACACAAAGACAAAGACACAAAGACACACAGACACACACATATACACATTTATACATATATATTACACGACGGTCTTCCGCACAGTTTCAGTCTACCAAATTCACTCTCAAACTATTGGTCAGTCGGACCCTATTGTGGAAGACACCCTAGGTGTCGCGCAGTGGCACTGATGCCGAAATCATGTGGTTGCAAGGCAAACTTCTGAACCACACGGCCATACCTGCCCATATACACACAATATGCGAAGTACACTCGAATAATTAAAAACTTTGCTTCGCAACTCCAATTTCGTGCACATCGCGTAGGCTCTTCCCCAGACGTACTTTGCTAACTTTAGGTAGACCCATAACATGCTCCTGAAATTAATTAAATGAAGACTGTATAGAAGCCCGTCAGGTGGATGGTTAAAAAATGTCCAAAGGCACAGCCTTGTCACTGTGTTACACTGATTCTACCCGAGAATTATGTTTATGGTACACATGTCAGTTGGATGCGCTACCACTTTACATGTTAATTCAGGAGTTAGTTACGCATGCAAGCGAATGCTTGAATCTTTATCGTCAAACGACGGAGATCCACGACGCGATATGTATGCATTTATGTATGTGCATATATATGCCTACATAATTACACATATGTAAGTGAGTACGCATGTATGTATATATATACGTGTGTATGTATGTGTGCATGCATTTATGTATCTCTGTGTTTAGGGATAGATAGATGGATATGCACACGATATATATACATACGTTAGTCATACCGGTGTAGCCTTCAATTCACGTCTATAAACTTCTAGATCAACTCTGATAAAATTAAAATGCAGCTTAATTTTACTTCATCCTTTTTTAATACTTATTGTTAAAAGAAAAAGAAAAAAAATGAAGAGAGAAACTTGAGAATGAGATTAAGAAATATAATATGAGTATGGGGATAAAGTCATCCAAAAATAATAAATATAAATAAGAAGAGCGTGTGGAATGATAAGAAAAGGAATAAAACCTGCTTGTGAAATACCAGACGACAATTTGGAATAAAAGGTAGTAAATGTGAATAAAGAATTAGAATTGGAATAAAAGATTAGAAGTGGAATAAAAGACGGGAATAGGAGTAAAAGTTGATAAAGAGAAGCCAGAAAGTAACAAAAAAAGAGAGAAAGAAAAGAGAATGGAGTTAAAGAACGAAAATGTGGAACAAAAGGTAAGAAAAGACATGGTAAGAATGAAAATAAAAGTGAGATTTTGAAATAAAAGAGGTATTTCCTGAATTGAAATGAAACGTGAGAGTGAGAAAGCGAACGAGAATAAAAGTTGGTAATAAAAACAAAAATAGTTACGAAGACTTACCGTGTGCTGTAATCAAAGTATCCGAACGTAAATCGATTCCTTACAGGAAATACTAAATGTCAGACTTTACCCTAGTATATATATATATAT
>NC_068986.1:98416603-98420903 GCF_001194135.2 Octopus bimaculoides | reverse complement strand
TACGTATGTACGTATGTATGTACGTATGTATGTACGTATGTATGTATGTATGTATGTATGTATGTATGTATGTATGTATGTAGGTGCTTGTATTTTTGTATCTATTTATATTTATATCTATTTCAGTGCTGTGTCATCAGAATAGAATTGAAGCATGTGTCTGTTTATACAACTTCATCCTCCGCGTCTGCTATCAGAGAGTGCGACTACTCCAGCGCTGTGTTTTCTGTTTGCTTCGCGTGATTATTCGAACAATAATGATGTATATAATGTGGATTTCTTAAATTATCTCCTCGTATCGGCTCACCGTCATTTAAGACGATGGTTGCTTGACCTTCTAGGAATCATATTTATATTTACCTGAATTCCCACGCGGCTATTTAAAAAAAAAAAGATTAAGAAGAATTGTTTATTAAAGCATTCTCAGGAACTGTCAGTCTCTCTAAACCATACACAACATACACATACATGCACTCATACACACACACATACGCACTCTCACTCACAAACTCACGTACGCATGCACATACACATACACGTATACACATAGATACGAAGACAAACGCGCACTGAAATACGAGTGAGCCGGAGTTAGAACGCCTTCCTCGTAAGTTTGGTCAATGATTAGAGTTTATAGGGATTTAGAAATAAACAGGAACACCACATGTGGGCTGGGCTGTAAGAAGAACTAAAATATAGCTTATTTCGAAAGTTAATTCAATGTAACAACCGAATTACGCGTACAGTCACAAGCACATTCACAAATATACGGGTATCTGAAAACACACTCGCGCGCACGCAAGCGCAGACACACACACGCATATATATATATGTGTGTGCGTGTGTGTGTGTGTGTGTGTGTGTAATACAAATAATAAATGAATATATGCATATATACGTACATGTATGTACATACTTATATCTACCTGTATATATAGATGCATATCTGGGTAGAGGACATTGCAAACAAAGCGTAGACAAAATGATAAACGAGTTCAGAAAACAAGCAGGCCACATAGAGAACATCTCCTTCATCAGTTGCCCCATTCTAACACAGGCGTTACGAAATACACTACGTATATAAAAATATATATAGAAATACATATAAAAATGTACAAATATAATTCATATATATAGTCTCAGGTGTGGCTGTGTGGTAAGAAGCTTCCTTCCCAACCACATGCTTCCGGGTTCAGTCCCACTGGCCACGTGTTTTCTACCATAGCCTCGAGCCGGCCAAAGCCTTGTGACTAGATTTGGTAGCCGGAAACTGAAACAAGCTCCTCGTATATATTTATATTTATGTGTCAGTGTTTGTCCCCTCTCCATCGCTCGATATCCGATGTTTTGTGTGTTTACGTCCCCGTAATGTAGCTGTTCGGCATAGTCTTATAACTAATAAGTCCTGGGGTCGATTTGTTCGCCTGAAGGTGGTGCTCCAGCATGGCTGTAGTCAAATGACTGACACAAGTAAGAAAATAAAAGAATATACATATATGTCTTTGTGTGCCTCGTGTGTATGCAATCACACGCATATATGCTTATGCGTGTATATATGCATATATATTGTATGTATATATATATATATATATATATATATATATATATTGTATATATATATATATATATATATATATATATATATATATATATATATATATATATATATATATATATATAGATAGATAGATAGATAGATAGATAGATAGATAGATAGATAAATAGATAGATATAGATATAGATATTTAGCTACACCTCCCCCACGTGTATAAGTATATATGCCTTATACCTATGCGCATTTCAGTGTGTGTGTGTGTGTGTTCCCGTTGTGTGTGTGTGTGTGTGTTCCCGTTGTGTGTGTGTGTGTGTTCCCGTTGTGTGTGCTATATATTACTGCCTACGTTCAAGAAGTTAGTGGCAGGAAAATGGTTCGCAATCGAGGTTAGCGGACTGATGGTATCAATCATATGACAACGAAGTTCAAATGCGAAAGTCGAAGACATCAAACTGGAATTTTGAAAGATCTAAGTTGAAGATGAAAACTACAGATATCTGCATAAATATTTCAAACGAAGTGACTGGAAAGACAAAAGCAACTGCTCGAGGCCACAAGCTGTAAAGCACAGAGGTCAACAGACATTCATGTCTAAGAAACTATATGAAATAAATGCTGAAAGAGGTAGGCCAAGGAACGAATATAAATACTACGCGATTAGTTGAATAGTTTTAGGGACTTGTCAGTTTGTCACTGACATGCATTGATTTTGATTCTGAACATAAAGGAAATGCCATTCAATTCTATGTAACACAAGATAACATTACAGGGCAAAAGTCATTAAGGTTTACTGAGATTTTGCTATTAAACACCAAATGAAAAATAAGGCAACTAAATTGCGTAATAACCCTTCAGATTTACTGAAACGTAGATAGGATAGTTTTATATAGAGTTCTATATATCTCTTCTAGTTGATGTGATTTGCAGAACTGGATTTTACGGATTTTGCAGAACTCTATTAAAGAAGGGACACATCAGTAATTGCAACAACTGGAGAGGTACCACACTGGTGTTTGGAATGTGTTTTTGAGGTTGTGAACAGACTAAGAAGTCAATTAGGCTGCCGCCTCCCTGGACGATAGAAAACTGATTTTGTAGTAACAGAGTCTGTAACGAGTAAAATTTCAGCTGGTAATAACATTATGGAACAATGTTGTGAACTCTAAACATGTCAAAAGGAAGTCTGTATGATTTTAACGGGTACAAGGAAAGTTTACAATATTTCCAGGTCACTGTACCAACATCCTTTCAGTTGTACCAGGACACAAAATAGGAGCACTTAGATGTTTGACATTATGACAGGTGATTTCTTCTTCATTCTCCCTTTCTCCTTATGAAAAATACTACGAACAATTTAGATTAAGGAATAAAATAGTGATAAAGGAAACATGCTTTGCGAATGATATTTCACTGTTAAGCCACCAAAAAGAATGTACAAGAAATAAATTTAAACTTCGAATCAGCTGCAAGAAAACTCATATTATTCGAACAAGTTTGTCACCATATCTCAATGCAAAAGCAAAAATTGAAAATTTGGGGATAAGTGGAGAAGAGGTATTGATAACATTTACATTTCTCGGATGGTGGAGTGAGTTGCACTGATGGTGCAGACAGTTGCAGACGTTTCCGGTGTCGTCACCCGCTACAGTGCAAAACCTGTATTAGTATCGAGGCAAAATTGTCTCCACGTATTCGCTGTAGTATCGGCTGTCTATACCATTGATACATGAGAACTTGCAGCGTTTAATATAAACAAATATTTCCTACAAAATTTTGGAACTGATTGGTTGTCATATTTACAAACAATCTCAAGGGAGAATGTTCAAACTACAGAATTAAGTTCTTCAAATATGCTTGTAAATAGTCGGAATGTGATTGTTCGTGTACAACTGAACTTGGGTGATGAATCTTAGGGAGACTTGATAGAGAAGTGTGTGAAAAGCATTTGCTGTGACATGGACTTCATTACTCGAACTACATGATAAGGGAGAGTGGAAGTGAGAGTTATCATAGGTGGGTAGCAAACGATGTATGAGAAGCAAGATTACATCCAATCCTACGTAAATCATGTAACGTATATCCAGGGTGATGGTTTGTGAAACATTCTGGAAGGAGAAACATCAGAGATCCAACCAATGAACTATCTACCTCAAATCATAAATAAAAAAAATAATTACGATGCAACCACAACAGAAAACATCGAAACCATAAACAACTTCTGTAAAATTCTTTTAGACAAAATCTAATGTTTTGTGAGAAGAATTATTCCACGTAGTTCACTATTCAATCGGAATTAAATGCTCAGTTACAGTGAAAGGGTGGAAATTTCAACACAGAAAACGGAAATCTAGCAATAAATAAATGCATAAATAACGTAACTAAACAAATGTATTGCTATCAAAGAGAAGAACGCGTTGTTAAAAAACATAAAAAGAAAATAAACTTGTAAGACTTCTAGTGAATCTTTTTAAGAATTACAGAAGCAACTTCCAATATCTTAGCTGTTAATGTCACTAGAAAACTTCTACTTCTCCTCCCACATCGTTTGTTTTCAATCTTTCATATTCATGCAATAGAATACTCGCTGCATGTGTACTTCGGTAGTTATACAATTTATTTCTGTTGATACTGTCGAAATACACGAAGTAACTGAAGTCAGATGCAAAAGCATCGAATTGTTGTCTGGATGTTTACGAAAACCATAATAAAAGGCCTGTAGAAATTTTAGAAGCATTTGATAATATA
>NC_068986.1:98415962-98416593 GCF_001194135.2 Octopus bimaculoides | reverse complement strand
TATATATGTATATATACATACAAATGAAGGCGATTGCTAATGTGCAGCTTGATGATTTTGAAAGACATCTCATGTTTGTAAGGATGCAGACACACGCACCTAAACAGGCAGACACAAATGTATACGCACACAAATAAATACATATATACACATGCGCATGCGCGCATATAATCAAATAAACATAAGCATGTATATAGATTTATATATATATATATGTATGTGCGTGTGCATATACACATATATATGTGATGCCACTACGATAGATTGCTTAATAAAGAGATAATGGAAGAAAGAGAGCCTGCCGTACGTCGACCCAACAGAGGGACCAGCTATCCGAGTTGACAGTACCAGGGTAGATAAAGCAATTAAGAGTATGAAGACAGGGAAAGCCCCCGGCCCATCAGGAATCACTGCAGAGATGCTCAAAATATCTGGCAGTGTTGGCTACAGCCTAGTCACCCGTATTACGAACCAGGTGATACGCGAAAGAGTCATACCCAATGACTGGTGTAGCAGCACCATAGTCATCTGCTACAAAGGTAAAGGTGACGCGTTAGATACAAATAATTACAGAGGCATCAAGCTGTTAGATTGAGATGCAGTTTGGGTTCGTGCCAGGTAAAAGCACTAC
>NC_068986.1:98412480-98413797 GCF_001194135.2 Octopus bimaculoides | reverse complement strand
TGTGTGTGTGTGTGTGTGTGTGTGTGTGTGTGTGTGTGTGTGTGTAACCCGCGATGATGTTGCAATGCGATATGCAAGAAACTTTTCACTTTCATCCAAAAATTCAGTTCTATATCAGATAATAGTTGTAACATATACAACGTATGCTTGCATATGTTCTATAATACTTGCATAGTGATGCCTACGTGTAGATATACATATACATGTATATATATACATATATATATATATATATATATGTGTGTGTGTGTGTGTATGTGTTGGATATGGTTCTCGTAGTACGCCGATAAGGAACATTCGCTGTCTATGGCTACCTGTCGTCATCCACTGTAAACGCACATTTCTGGCTGGATGTACCTCGGGCATTCCTCAGTGGAACACAAATGATGTTTTATATAAACATCTGTGTATGTCGGGTGTGTGTATGGGAGGCGGTGATGGATGGAAGTGGTGTTGGTGATCTGTGCTTGTACGTGTGTATGTTTATGCGTGTGTGCGCGCTTGCGTCTGTTTGTGTACACACTCATAAATGTATGGAATATATGTACATTTAGATATATGTATACACGCACACACACACACGCGCGCGCGCATATATATATATATATATATATATATATTCTGTAAATAATAATAATGTTTTTTTATACTCTTAAAGCTTATAACGATCATTGCGCATTGACTGAAGGAAATAGTTTAATATGTAGGCATATAAGTCTTCGATAGAACATATTAGCTTTTCCCGTACGCGTATGAGTCGAGGCCGAATCTCTTTGCTTATGCAACCAAGTGTACTACCTATTACACCGATGCACCAACTTGCTTCTTTCTGTCAGATTTAAGACACAGTTGTTTATGTAAACAATATTTGATATGCGTTTATTGCAATGGTTTAGTTAAACAGCGTCGACTTTTACAGTTCTGTAAATAATAATATTAGTATTCTATAGGCTTAAAGCTTATTGCGATCACCACGCAGTTACTAAAGGAAATAATCTAATAATGGGGCTTAAAAATCGACGCTGCGTCACAAAATCATCGCAGTGAAAGCACATGAAAGTTTGTTCACAAAAACATCTACGAACCAATTATAGTTCTTAAATCTGACAGAATTAAACAAAAAGGTGCGTGTTCGAGTCCTATGTGTAGGAGAAAATCTACTTTCTTCTGTCCCCATGTACGAATGTATATATATATATATTATTTATTATTAATTGTACATACATACATACATACATACATGCATACATAAATATATACATACATACATACACACACACACACACACACGTATATATATATATATATATATATATA
>NC_068986.1:98406919-98411768 GCF_001194135.2 Octopus bimaculoides | reverse complement strand
GAGGAGAAGAAGAAGAAGAAGAAGAAGAAGAAGGAGGAGGAGGAGGAGGAGGAGGAGGAGAAGAAGAAGAAGAAGAAGAAGGAAGAGGAGGAGGAGAAGAAGAAGAAAAAGAAGAAGAAGAAGAAGAAGAAGAAGAAGAAGAAGAAAAAAAAAGAAGAAGAATGGAAAGAAGGATGTGTTTTGTGAAGAGGAATGACGTAGAGTAGGTTGTTTTTACGGTGGTTAAATACTTCAATGGAAAAAATTCAATACTGAAAAATCGCCGATGAAAGACGAACGTATTTGGAGCCAATGCAGAGGGACTTACGGTTAGTAGGTGGGGATTTAGAAGCAGAAATAGATAAGTAGAAATAGATAATAGGCGCAGGAGTGGCTGTGTGGTAAGTAGCTTGCTTACCAACCACATGGTTCCGGGTTCATTCCCACTGCGTGGCACATTGGGCAACTGTCTTCTACCATTGCCACGGGCCGACAAAAGCCATGTGATTGGATTTGGTAGACGGAACCTGAAAGAAGCCCGTCGTATATATGTTTATATATATATGTATGTATGTATGTGTATTTATATGTTTGTGTGTCTGTGTTTGCTCCCCGCCCCAGCATCACTTGACAACCGATGGTGGTGTGTTTACGTCCCCGTAACTTAGCGGTTCGGCAAAACATTCCGATAGAATAAGTACTATGCTTCCAAACAATAAGTCCTGGGGTTGATTTGCTCGACTAAAACGCGTTGCTCCAGCATGGCTGCAGTCAAATGACTGAAACAAATAAAAGAGTAAGTAATTAAATAGGAAAGCATGACAATAAAAATGAACAGAAAGAAAAGAAAAAGGAAAAGAAATATTAGCAGCCTAGTCTTTGATTTAGAGGAATGGCCGGTAGTTCAAAGGTAAACTGGTGACATTTGTTGCAATAGTGATAGATGAAATCTAATTAAAAGAAATAAAGGCCCTGAAAACAAATGGAGAAATGAGTAGAGAACATAGGTATATGTGTGTGTGTTTGTGTACATATGTGTGTGTGTGTTTGTGTGTATGTGTGTGTGTTTGTGTGTGTATGCGGGCGTGGCTGTGTGGTAAGAAATGTGCTTCCTTTCCACATAGTTCAGGGTTCAGTCACACTGCGTGACAACTTTGGTGTGCGTCTTCTACTATAGATTCAGGTCTACCGATGGAATAGTACCAGACTCGTCTATCTATCTATCTATCTATCTATCTATCTATCTATCTATCTATCTATCTATCTATCTATCTATCTGCTTTATTTGAGAGAGTTATTTGGAAATACATAAAAACAATCATTGAAGAAAACAGTCAATATGTATGGAGAATCTAATATTTATTACAAGTTGTTAAAAGCGACTTTGCAAATAGATTGACCGGAGGTAGGAGCTTACTCAAAAATTTTGGATCAGTACTGACGTAATTTCGAACATATCTTTGTGTATGTGCGTATGTATATTTATGATTGTATGTGTGTAACTGTTTACGTAATAACAGATTCTGTGTTCAGGACTGCGTTTAGAGCCACACATATCTAATATTGATGTGGTTTGTATCGTAAAATAGAGATAACTGGTAGCAGTTAGACAAAATATATATCAGACGAAGTGGTACTTACAACCTGAAAGAACCCGAACTACTAAAAGACTAAACGAAGATTAAAAAGAAATGATTTAGACTTAATAAAATTAGGATTACATTTGGAATAGTCTTATCTCGTTTTTTTTTTCAGATTAAATGGAGGAGCACCATGAGATATCCTAATGATATAGATTTATGATCAAAAGACATTCCGAGTGTGGCCATCCTGTCAGTTTCATATTCTATTCTAATGTATTGTCAGTATCATTTTTGGAGAGGCTTTTAGATGCCAAGCCGTGATTTAAAGGACATGTGAAGAATGTAGGGTATTGTCTGAGGGGTTTTCTACACTGGTAGAGGGTAGCTTTAAGGAGATTGTTTGGATAGTAGGGTTTGGTTTGGCTCAGATAAGAGAGTAAAGGTGAATTGAGAGAGAAATAATGATGGTAGAGTTGTTTGAGGGAGAAGTTAAGATGGGCGGCTGTGGTTTAGGAGAATTGCAAGGAGAGTAGAGCACCTGTTTGATTCATTAGGCAGCGGCAATTCTGGGGTACCACATTGAAGAATCTTAGTCAAATGAATCGACTCCAGTACTTTTTTTTAAAGCCTGGTACTTTATCGGTCTCTTTAGCTGAACTGCTCAGGGATGGGGACCTAAACAGTCACGAAGACATGCACACGCACACGCATATGACCTGAGGCTGTAGTAGAACACACTTGCCTAAGGTGTCACACGATGGAGCTGAACCCAGAACCGTGTGGATGGGAAATAAACGTCTTACTACTCAGCCATGTCGATATGACAAGTGTTTGTTAAAGTATCTTTCCATTTGGTCCTGTGTTCCATCACACACACACAGCAATGCAAAAACATACTTCATAGCACATCAATAATTAATTGTAGCAAACAGTAATTAAGGACCACAATTGTTGTAATTTAGAACCAAGTCAATCTACATCAAACGGATATATCATTAAAGATATTCCAGCCATGATCCTCCCATCTGTATTATATAGGAATACGTTTTCCATCATTCTCTTTGTGGTTCTATTAGGTTTGCATAAATATTGAGAAAGATTTGGGTGCTATCTCTTGGAGTTCTCCCTACTGCAAGAAGGCTAACTTCGCTGGTACATAATAATTTGGTACTTTATATGACTAAGTATATATCGAACTGTCAAAAGAGAAAATCGAAACTGGATAATTTGTATGCTATCAATAAAATAATATTGAACGAAGAACTTAACTATTGATCTGTATGCTTTACACATGGTTCTTTGATATTTCTTCTGGCGATTACGAATTGGATATTTTTTTTCAATTTATAGAATAAAAACAACAAATAAGCATTTAATTCGTCTGTAGGTTCCTTATGTTGGCATTATCGAACCATATATATTGAATATATTGAATTATTTTTTTAACTTCGATCTAAAGATTATATCCACACAGCTTTATCACTCACTATTTCTCCCATTTCCCTCTCTCCTGCTATCTTTCTCTCCCTCTCTCTCTCTCTCTCTCTATCTCTCTCTCTCTCTCTCTCTCTCTCTCTCTCTCTCTCTCTCTCTCTCTCTCTCTCTCTCTCTCTCTCTCTGTCACTTCTTTCTCCGTCAGCCTCAGTGCCATTCTGTCTACCTGTATTTCTTTGTACGTCTGTATTTTTACTGTTTTATTTTTAAATCTCATCTAGACATTGTAGACTTCACAGCCCAATAAGTGTAACTCCACAAAACATATGCCCCCACCCCACAAAAAAATAAAAAGATCAAAATCCATACAAACATTATTAAACTATTATTCCAATATTTCAAATAAATCTTTCAATTTTCCATGCCTGGAGAGCAAAGTTTCAAGAAAGAAAAAAATATCTAAATCACAACATAAACGATATCAAATACGGCGCTAGCAGAACTGTGTGGTCAAGATACTTTGCTCACAGTCACATGTTATACGTTTGATTAATCTGCGCAGCATGTTTTCAGAGTAATTTCTAGCAAAACCTGCGATTGCCCCAAGCATTAGCAATTAATTAAGCAAGCGAACTGTTTGCAGAATCCTTTGTATGGAATGTCCATACGTTAGCATGGTAAACTTAAAACATCACCCATCATGAACCTCGGGCTTGACATTGACTTAAATGAAATCCACACGCATTCAGACAATGATTTTAGTTTGCAAACTACGCATTAATTGCTGCTCGCTTCTTTCTTCTCCCAGAAGTCTCCGACAACCTGCAAGATTGTTTAGGACAATATACATACATACAAACGTGTATTTACGCATACACACGTACGAACGCACATAAATGTATAATTCTACATTAAATTGAAATAATGGGTCCTTAGAGATTGGTATATGTTTTGCTATATAGAAGCTTATTAAACGAATAATCTCGCATAGCTCGAAAGATATGATGATCACTCTATATGTGCATAAATGTGTATGCATGTATGTCGGTGCTTCTATAAACCGATACACACACACATGAGTGTATATATATATATATATATATATATATATATATACATCAAGTGTGATAGTTCACTGCTGATAGGAGCTCTTCTTGATAGCAACAGTAAATTGTTCGTATTTAGAGGAAAACAAATTAGATGTGGGAAGCAGCAACATTTATATTAAATTTATATTACATCTCGCTATAATAACTTTTATTTGTGTAAATTGATGTGATGTTATATGTGCACTAAAGAACAAAAGACAAATAATACTAGTCTACTCTTCTGTCGATATGTGCGTGTCTCTGTATGGGTGCTTTTCTTCTTATGCGCGTGTGTGTATATGCGTAATTATGTAGATATGGACGTATGTATACGATGTCTTTTGCTGGTTAGATAAACAGGAGACAAAGAGAATTCAATATGCTATGTTGCGCATACATTTAGGATTTTTAAGCCGCAAATTCTTCGGAAATTCCCCTGGAGACTCGGTTTTGCAGTTTAAAACTTTTCACGACAAATGTAGTCTTTTTAGGCGGACTCTTTATAGTTTTGGCATATTCTAAATATTCTAAAAAAAATAATAATGTACAAAAAAGACAAAAAAAAAAGAATCCGTTAATGACAATATATGAATTGACAATATTAAATGATGAAAATATATAACTTGAAAACTGTCAGATATGGTCTCTGACGGTGACTTTTATGTGAGGTCATATAAGCATTATACATATACATACACACACATACACACACAAACACACACACACACACACACACACACACACACACACACACACACACACACA
>NC_068986.1:98406386-98406856 GCF_001194135.2 Octopus bimaculoides | reverse complement strand
ATATATATATATATATATATACGTGGCTGTGTAGTATGAAGCTTGCTCCCCAACTACATAGTTTCAAGCTTAGTCCGACTGCGCGGCATTTTCGGCAAGTATCTTTTGCAATACCCGCGAAACGATTAAAGTTTTGTGAATGGATTTGGTAGACTGAAAGAATCCCGCCATATGAATATATATGCGTGTGTGTGTGTGTGTGTGTGTGTGTGTGAGTGTGTCTGTGTGTGTACCTTTGTGCATATGTTTGTCCTCCCCCTCCCACAAAAAGACTGATAGAATAAGTACTAGGCTTCAAAAATAGTCCTAGGATCGATTTGTTCGACTACAAACACTACAACGCCGTACTCCAGCATGGCTGCCGTCAAATGAGTAAAACGAGTGAAAAAAAGACTACAATTATAAATGAATATATATATGTATACACGCATACATACATACATATATATATATATATATATATATATATA
>NC_068986.1:98402857-98406376 GCF_001194135.2 Octopus bimaculoides | reverse complement strand
TATATATATATATATATATATATATATATATATATGTACATAAACATACATACGCATACACACACACACGTACACATATATATAGTCACAATGATATTTTATCCGAGATACACTGATTTAATATATTATATATTCAAGAGCTATATCTTCACTGAATATATTATATAAAATATCGTAAAATATCAAACATTATCATCGAGTTAGAAAACAGAGAGACCTAATGGATATAAATTAATTTAATAATTAATTAACATATCCACCTACAATTACTTCATTTCACAAGCAGAATTAAAATTACAAAACATAGATAAATATATAATTTTCAATACCTTGTACGAAAATCATCAGGATGTTTAACGGACAATACAGGGATTACACTAAAACCCGTTTAGGCTACTCATAATATAAGGAAATGTTTATTATGTGTGTATGTATATGTGTGGGTATACATATGATGATTCTCAATTGAACGTATTTAAAATGCAAAATCATATATCTATGTATGTCTTGTAATTTTAATTAAGTTTGTGAAGTGAAACAATTGTTGATGAATATGTTAATTAATTAATAAATAAATCTGTATCCATTAGATCTCTCTGTTTACTAACTCTATAATATATACATATAATATATACATATACATATATATACATATATATATTTATATATATGCAGAAGATTAATATAGTCAGCAGTGTACAATGTTTTACCAAAAAGGAAAAGCATAATTGTCACTAAATATGACTAGTGTATGAGAAACACCTACATTGATAGAAATAAGAGATGAAGTGCTTTAAGGCTGTCGTAAAACAAAAAAACATAATTGTATACATGTATACTGAGAGGGACTATAATCGCCCGAAAACACATATATGTATGTATGTATGTATGTATGTATGTAAAACTCAACCAACACACAATTTATTTGTGAAACTATTTCAAACATTATGTGTTTATGGACGAATTTAGGTGTATATCATGCTGGGAATAATATTTTATGGTTACATATTCTTTGTTAACGCATTTTGAATTTCGTCTCACCAATATTGTATTTCATCACCTGATTAAAATTATTGTTTCTCGGTTGGGACAGAAGGGATTGAGTGTAAGTTACATTCTATCCGTTCTATCCCGACAGCAAAACATTGAAATTATCTTAATTATCTTAATTATGTTAATTAAAGGTTTTTGTCAGATCTTTTTCTTTCGCTGGAAATGTTTTCGCGATGATCTGACATGAATAAAAATTTTAGGTTTCATTTGAAACTTGGTCTATTTTAATTTAGCTTTTGTGTCGGTGAAGATTGAGGCACTTATAAATATTTCAATTAGAGGAAGTCTTAACGAGAACGACCACAGTTAGCAAGCTATTTATAATATAAACATGCAAACCAATCCACCTCCGAAAAAAAAAAAAAAAACATAGAAAAGAAAGTTACTGCATGGTGGAAAATTGCAACTCATATAACCATATCAAAGCACGGTTTGTTTATAAGGTAATAAACGAACATCTTCCTCCAGCAGGAGAAATTCTTCCAGTTATTTTATACATCGCAGATTTTATTCCCAGGGTAGCTTTTTCTTCTACGGCAACGAATATAGAGAAATACATCCCCTTCAAATGTAACTGTCTATCATATTCATATTGAAAATAAGATAATCTTTATGTTTCACATTTTGTACAATGGTTGTATTATTGTAGGAACTCCTGAGCTATTTCAATGTCTGCATTAATGTCTCATTAGCATTTTTAATACAAATGCACTTAGTGTAAAACTTATAACCTATACACTAAGGGTTTACTATCTATAAATCTTAAATCGTTACACTCTTCTTCTGCCAGTTCATCAAAAATAGACTTTTCTTTATCACAAATGTTATCTTCACCCAATGAAATGTTTATTCTTTTCTTTTTCTGGTTTAAGTTTTCCACTCACAATGTCAATACTTTCCTTGTCTCCTCTACTAATTTTACACTAAAGTAACACACTTACGTCGCATGCATCTGGCAGTTTCGACCATTATACTTTCACTTTCATTATATTTTACATGATCACCATTAAATTAGGTCAGCTTGTATACGCACACAAACGCATACATACAGTAATATTGTACTGCTTATATATTCCAGTACAATGACATGCTTGTGTGTATGTCTGCGTTTGAGTATCTATATTTATGTGTGTATGTGTGTATATGTGTATATATATTTATGTATATATGTACGTATACATACATACACGCACACATATAAATTATGGCTGCGATTTTAGCGTGCTGGTACCGCTTGTAGCACCTTTTATTAATATATATATGTGTGTGTGTGTATGCATGTATGTATGTTTGTATGTATACATATATATCATAGTCCAAACATTGTCTAAAGCAAAAAAAAATACCTGAACGAACACATCAAATTGCTTGCGGTGTTAGTCTTCAAGTCCTATTTCTGTGAATGAATGAACAATAAACATTGATTAATGGGAACGAGTGTAGAAATTAAAGAAAATATATCACAATTTAGAGCAGATGTTAAGTGTTTAAGACATGACAGTCAATGAGAAGTGTGTACGTGTAAATATATATTAGCGTGTGTGTTTGTGTAGATTGTGTAAATGTATATAAATTTATGAGTGTATTTTCATGTTCATGAGTGTATATATTTAAAAAAAATTGCAATGCTCTACACTCAATAAACTGAACACTTACATAAATTAAAGTGTGAAGACACAGCTAGATCGAAAATGCAACATATGATAGTGAAATATGAATGCGCATTCACTCGTGCACGCACAGACACGCAAATACATTTACGTATGTATGTATGTATGTATGTATGGAATGATTATGTATGTATCTATCTCGCTATCTCTCTGGCTCTCTACATATATGTGTTGGATGCTGGTGCGCGTGCGTATGCGTGTCTATGCTGCTTTGTACTTTTATAGAACTATAAAACAAACTTCAGTCCGTACTGTGCCTCAATATGGGTCAAGTCCAATATTTAAAAATATCGTGTTTGTGTGTTTACACACACACACGCGCTCGCGCGCGCGCGCTTATATAAATACTTCGAGCGATAAGCGAGGTGAGACAAAAACAGTGGCTATTGGCATATATTTGAACAACATTAGCACATTAATTGTCCTGCAACATCATCACAAGTCGAGACACCATCATGCAAAAAGTTACAGAACATATTTATGTCCTACGTATATACACATACATACACATACACACACATCAATATATATATATATAAGTGTGTGTGTACAAACATACACCGTGTAATAATCGGTGCGCATTCAAAGCCAGTGAACAGCAATGACGATACCGGTCTGACTTTGAAACTCTTTAACAATTTAAAATAAAGGATTTAATTCCTCTTGCTCCTATCTCAGTTCCTCTAATTGTATTTATTTATTTATCGCAACTTTTCATGAAAAAAGCCTTTATTCAATGTGTATTTTCGCTTTTTCCACATGTAGTTTCTATTTTCTTTTTGAAACATATTTCTAT
>NC_068986.1:98401225-98401852 GCF_001194135.2 Octopus bimaculoides | reverse complement strand
GGAGTCCCAGCAGCATGACCGCAGCTTTGGATCTGAAACATCTTAAAGATTCAAATATTATATAGATGTATATCATACTAAAACTCAAAGTTCGTTTGTTTTCTTGCCATTTGATTAAGATAAATAATAAAGATTACAAATAAAATATTCATTATTGAAGAAAAAAAAAATCAATTTGAAAATGTCGGCGCTTCAAAGAGTCCTGTCAGATACCGTCGTCCGTCCTTTTTTCTTATCTTTTTAATTCTTTGCTCCTGAGATTAGGTAATGACGTAGTTCCATCTCTGGTCTATATTATTCGGCAGGAGTGGCCAATATAATTGTCATCTGTATAGTGGATATGCATAATTGGAACATGAACTGGCAGCACACATTTTCACACGCAAAGTAAGTCTTGCTGCATAAACAGTCCTTTAGTATCCTTCCTAATATATTCAAACAATACGGTAGTGTCACTGAAAAGAAAATCAGCTATCCACCTTAGAGGTGGATAAGGTTTTTTCATACTGAGCTACCCGGCAAAATTGTTAATTATTAATTTTATTACTAATTGACGATTCCCTGCCCTGTATATCTATCTATCTATCTATCTATCTATCTATCTATCTATATATATATATATATATA
>NC_068986.1:98396061-98397615 GCF_001194135.2 Octopus bimaculoides | reverse complement strand
TGTACGTTCTGTGGTGTTCTCGCTACATGAATAAATGGAGCTTGTACGAAACGTACGTACTGCAATAACGTATTGAATTTTTGTTGCTTAACTTCAAATTTTATTCAGCAGATCTCTTGATTTTGTTTTTGGTTTTTACCCTACCAAATTCTGGTGCCTCAAACATTTTAAGTACCACATTTAATCTTTTGATTAAATCTATATTATATATATATATATATATATATATATATATATTTGTATGTATCTCATTTTGTGTCTGTGTTTGTACCCCACCATCGCTTGACAACCGATGTTGGTGTGCTTACGTCCCCGAAACTTAGCGGCTTGGCGAAAGAGCCCGATAGAATATGTACTGGTCGATTCGATCGACTAAAAAAGTGGTTCTCCAGCATGGCCGCAGTCAAGTAACTGAAACAAATAAAATAATATATATACAGTGAAGTATATTTGCCACCTAGATGTGGCTAGCCCTTAAGATTTGATGCCACTGTAGCTTGTAGTCCCATGAAGACATCTCCTTCAGCTGGCTATTGACACACTGTCATTATTTGCGAAGGGAAGTCATCTTTGCCATCTCCAGCCTAACGTGATACGCACGGACCTGAGTTTCTAAATACACATACACACATGTGATATATGGATACATGACGTCACGGTGTAAGTAACATGAAATACTTAACAAACGATGGAAAAGCAAGTGAAATACGTAGACAACAAGAAAAATTGGAAAACAAGACAGGTAAACAGAGAGAGTACCCTTCATCTGTTATTTGGTTGTATATCTACGCCACATTTCGCGAGCTTTCCACGAAAATATGAGTTTTCAAAGAAGGCAGTCTGTACATTTGTATATATGGGTATATATATATATATGCATACATATGTATGCATATGTCTGTATATATGTCTATGTGCGTATGTATATATGTGTGCATTTTGCTTATCATATGTACGGTAGTAAATATATGAGCTAGCACAATCTCCAAACTATCCCCCCCAAAACCCAAATATATATAAAAAAACACTTCTATCCACAAACATTTTCATCAAAAGACATGTATCTTACACCTCATTAACACCACCAGCCCATACACACACCTAACCTATAGAAAATTACTGAAAGAAAGAACTTGGAAAAACATCTCGTCATTAGATTTCTGACTAAAGGTCAACTATTCAAATCGTTTTACAAAACACTCCGTTACATATCCACCACCTCCAATCAAGTATCTTGTGTTGACCATTTACTACTTTTTTCCATCAACAGTCTTTCACTCCCACATTAACAAACCCAACCCAACCCCAAGCACACCGAAATCCCACGCATAGAATAAGAAAGCCGGAAATCCTCAGATCTGTTTGACGACGAATGCTAGAAAGTTCTCTAAAGAATTTAACAAGGAATTTTTCCCAAAAATCTCCACACCCACTTTAACAAAGAACTTACTAGAAATATGAACAAAAATTTATATTATTAAAGAATTAAAAAATAATAAATTAAACTGATTAGAACTACCTGTACCAAGGATCTCACAAATTTTATAATATATA
>NC_068986.1:98391799-98395923 GCF_001194135.2 Octopus bimaculoides | reverse complement strand
TATACACATATATTATGTGTGTGTACAAATCTTTAAATCTCTATATCATTAAAATTTTGAGGCTTCGAAGCTGCGGTCATGCTAAGCCACCATCGTCGACTGTACTACACCATTATTTGAAACCTCCTCTGATATGTGGCATTTTGTAAATGAGGAAGTTTGATGCTACCATCTCATCTGAGTTTCCTACCGTGACGTGGTCTCATCTGGAATCCTTGACAAAAGGAGATCCGGTTTTGTTTGGAAGACACTTACACCCACACTATGCATGTCTCTCCGGCATTTTGGAATGATTTTGAAGAACTGTGGGCCCTTGAAACCCAAGTTGGTCCTGTATTTTGATGGAGATGCTGGGATCTTTGGTACTATGCAGTGGCACCCCGTTCTGTTGTTTGTTTAAGTTTGGTGCACAGCTGTCCAGTACTTTCCAGATGTACATCACTGCATATCTTTCCCGCCTTCGTTCTGGTGAGAAAACCTTTAATTATTTCACTATTTCCCAATAGATGATACATTGCACTGGACGATTTTCCTTGTGTAGCTTGGTTGGATTGCTTCGAGTTCCGCCTTTAATTCTATATTGTGTGGTGACCATAGTTTGCAGCATTAGTCCAAGCTGACACACACACACACACAGACACATATATATGAGAGTGCATATATATATATATATATATATATATATATATATATGCTTGTGTGTGTGTGTGTGTGTGTGTGTGTGTGTGTGTGTGTATAATAGAAGCACAATTAAAGGTTACAAAGCTCATTCAGAGATAGTAAAATCCTATGAAAGAACTGGTTAATTGCCTATACAAAGAGTATTGAACATTATATTTAATACACCACTGCAAGTAAACTATATAAACCGTAGTTGATATATATTTTATTGAAACAGCTGTAAGGGATGCTTGTCACTTATTATTTATTAATTACCTTTCTATTCGCTCATCTTATATATATATATCGAGGGTATGAAAAGTATTGGTGCCAAGAAGACCCAAAAGTGTCAGGTAACGCTGAGTAAGTGCTATGGACAGACCATAGGTAAGCTCCAGGTTCGATAGTGATATAAATGAGTCCAACGTGGGTCATGTATTAGCATGCATATATAAAATAATTAACGGGATGAGATAAAAAAAATCCAAGACTGTGAATAGTTTTCAGAACATTTATAAAGAGAAGGTCTTACAGCTATTTCATGAATATCTTATATATCCCTTCATCAGACACGGTGCGAGAAATTGATTAAGTAATAATTATTATACAGAAGATATGAAATACGGAGGGAAGTGAAGGAATGAAAATAGAATTGAGATACGTAAGAATATTGCATTTGCTGTTCCATTATTTAAGCAGAATGGTGTATATATAAATTTCCTGTACCTTGTGTGTGAGTTCCAGTGGTGTTTATATTTGGTCATTCCAAGCATAGAGTTTTGTAAACGGTCTTATTCGATCGAGACATTAACAACAGGTGTCTTTCGACTAAGGACGAATTAGATTAAGCTGGCGTGTGTGGAGTGAAGCCTTATGGTATGGCGAGGAATATAAGAGATGCTACACGGATGGAAGTGGAACCAAGAAAGGTCAGGCTTAGTGGAAGGAGTGAGGTAGGGGGAAGAAAGATTGAAGAATTAGGGAGGGACGAGAAAGAGAGAAAAAGAGACGAAAGGGACATAGTACAAGGTACAAAAATGGTAAAAGAGGAGAGAGGTGATGAGAATAAAGGAAAAGACAAGAAATGTGAGAGAGGGGTAGTGAGAAAAAGAAAAGTGGAAAGAAAGTGTTAAGCGGGAGTGCACGTATGCGTGTGTGTGTGTGTGTGTATGTGTGTGTGTATGTGGAAATAAATATATTGTATGTGTGTGTGTGTATGTGTAAATAAGTATATTGTATGTGTGTGTGTCAAGACACATGGAGAGATAACGTTAAACGCAACAATGCTGATACAAACTCATATATTTGTTTATATGCTAGAATGTGTGCTGTGTTTGAAAGTGTATTTATGACTGTGAGTGTGTGCATTTTCTAAACACATACAGAGAACAAAATCAAATGCAGAAGAAACAAACTATGACGCAAACGTAGATACAGTCGAAATCAATGATGTCTATGAGGAATCGGTGGAAATATTCACTTATTACCTGGGCTGTCATTACAACAGATACATAACATTTGAAATCATGAGATAGAAGCAAATATCAAATACAACAGCACATTTAGCAAAGGGAAATAAAATCTGGAACAGAAGGAAATCTGAGTTGGGTATCAAACTATAGCTAATAAAATCTTTGATAACCATCACTTGTTTTGTAGGTGTATGAGACATGGTCATAGGAAAAAAAATAGATATATGAATAAGCGTTGAGAATAAATTGTTAGCATTCGATATCCTATGCTTTTGCAATATTGTTGTTATTACGTGAAAAGAATACCAAACAATTCTGTCTGTTTTTGAACAACCGAATTTGCTGCTTGGGAATAGAGAATGGATTATAGAAAGAGTACAGAAGAAAAACTTTATGGTTCAGTTATATTAGTAGAATGAATGGATATCTGGCCAATAGAGCTGTGTTGAGGAATATGAAAACTTAAAAGAACAACGGGTTGCCATGGAGAGGCTGACTCCATGATGTTTAGATCTGGACAGCGATATGAACGAAAGTAAATATTGACAAAAACAATCCAAAATTTCCTAAGGAATAAAAGTTAAGGTATGATTTCACCAACACTTGTACGAACTCCGAACACACACGTACGCACACACACACGCACACAATTTGTATCTCTCTCTCTCTCCCTCTCTCTCTCTCTCTCCCTCTCTCTCTCTCTCCCTATCTCTCTCTCCCTATCTCTCTCTCTCTCTCTCTCTCTCTGTCTCTCTCTCTCTCTGTCTCTCTCTCTCTCTCCCTATCTCTCTCACACAGACGCATATACATGTATGTTCGTTAATTAAACACATACGTACCCCACATAGTACATAACAATTATAGCAAGACATTTACTGATCAAATTTCTTACATAAATGTATGTGCATATATATCGTAAGTAATTTGAGGTGTTGATACAAAGCCATAGACTAGAGAAATAAATAGAAGATATAAAGGAAATATGCGTGACTTGGCTTCATACTACGTTTTCCATAACGAAACTTTCTGTTTCGGATCCTGTATCTCTCATCGAGCGGTGTAGAATAGTAAAATGCTTCAGTATAAAGTAACATTAATCTATTAGTGTGAGGAGTGTATATGAATTTGTTTGTGGGTTCGGAAAAGTGGGATTACAATCCTGAAGTACAATGCTAACTGGCTCTCGGTCGACTGAAATTTAGCAGATTGAAAAGAAAAGCCTTTTATTGGGGCAAAGTGCTACTCTGCACCATCAATCACAGTTAGAGACAATTGAATTTCTCCTTTTTAGTTTTATATTGCGTACAGCCGCATTCGTTATTTTACGCACACACACACACACACAGATACATACATATATTCATAAATACATACATGCGTATATATATATTTATTTCTTTATGGGTTTCAGCCAAGTGGCTGTGGTCATGCTGGAGCACCACCATGAATTTCCGTCTTTACGCTGTGCTCTCTTCACGTTCCTTGCGTGGCTCTTCTCCTCCACCTGATATAGTCCAATCAAGAGTTTTGATAGCACATCTGGTGTATATGAGAATTTGACATCCCTGCCCTAAACTGTGTCTCATTTCGAGCCTTTGGTTCTTCTGGTATCGCGGAGAGGAAAGCATCGTGTTTTCTCTTGAAGACCTCTATATTCATGTCCTGCAGGTCTCTGGAATGTTTTGGCAGGGAATTAAAGAGCTGAGGTCTTCTGAAACCGAGGCTGTTTTAGTATCTCGTTCTTATGTGAGATGCAGTGGACGGCAACTTTGGTACCGTGCAGTGGCGACCTGTGCGGGCATTCTTGTAGTACTTGATGCCAAAGTTTAACACCAGTCCTTCCAGTATTTTCCCTATGTATATTATTGCATATCTCTCCCGCCTGCGCTCCAGGGAGTAGAGACCTAGTGCCTTCAGTCGCTCCCTGTAGTTCATCTGTTGGACTGTGGCGATCTTTTTCTGTATAGTGACGCTGAATTGCCTCGAGTATAT
>NC_068986.1:98389144-98390542 GCF_001194135.2 Octopus bimaculoides | reverse complement strand
GTCTCTCTCACCAAGGTCAGTGGCTGTCGAACGCCGACGAAGGGAAATAACCCTGAAATCCGGATCCGTTCGTGCTACAGATCATGGTGAGAGGGATAACTTCCCTTGGCAAACAGGACAAAGTCGTGTGTCGATAAGCCAGCTGGAGGAGATGTCCTCCTGGGGCTAAAAGCAACAGTAACATCCACCCCTAGGGGTCAGCCACACTTAAGTGGCAATATACTAAACACAACTGGAGCCCTAAGTAAGGTATCTGTAAAATTTGAATGAAATTGGTCGTGTAGTTCTCGAGTTTTAGGGATTCACACAGACAGACAGACAGACAGACAGACACACATTCTCATTTTTATATATATAGATATATATATACATGTATATATACGTACATATATATACATACATATATACATATATATGTATACATATACATATACATATACATACACGCATATACATATATTGTTTTTTTGAACTATATATATATGTATATATTTGTTGCTTTTTCCTGTCCGTCTTCGTATCGTCTATCTGTCCGCTTGTTTTATTGTCGTTTGTTGAGTTCTTGTTCCATTTTGGGGATTTATATATACATATAGCGGCGTACGTACACATTTTCTCACCCTGTGAGTAAGTATACTTTGAAATTTTTTACTCCTTTTTGTTCCCTCATACTTTCTTTCTTCTTCTTTCTTCTTACATCCTTCTTTCTTCCTTTCATTTTCTCGCTCTCTTCTTCTCTTATATATCTACCTGTTTTTCATCGTTTATCGGCCTTGTACCTTCTCTATGTCCCTTTGTTTCTTTTCTCTTTCTCGCACTTCCCCTAATTCTTCAATCCATCTAGCTCTACCTCTCTCCTTTCTTTCCACGTGACCGGTGTTCGGCCAAGCATGAACCCTCTTTCTTGGCTCGACTGCCAGACATGAGACACATCTAATTCCCCTCTCGTGACTTTTCATCTCTTATGTTCATCTATGTTCCTACTTCGAGGCTTTCACTCCACACTCACCAGCTCAACTTGTTTCGTCTCTATTAGTCGAAAGAAAGACACCTGTTGCTATTTTCTTGTTGTTTGTACTGGTAACCGAGTAACATTTTCTCGTTTTTTTTTTGTTTATTTGTTTTTGTTGTCGTACACATTCGCTTGCTTTCTCCCGGCTGAAACTGTAAGGATAATCTGGAAACTTGACTGATGAGAGAAGGCCAGGAATGGTCCGTCCTTGTTTTGCCCCGTCCGTCATTTTGATTTCCCTGTCCATCTTCGCATCGGCTATCTATCTGGTTGTTTTATTGTCATTTATTGCGTTCTTGTTCCATTTTTTGGTTTACACACACACACACACACACACACACACACACACACACACACACACACACACACACACACACACACACACA
>NC_068986.1:98385805-98386296 GCF_001194135.2 Octopus bimaculoides | reverse complement strand
TGTATATGTACATGTGTATGTATATGTGTATGTGTGTTGTATTTGTATGTATGTGTGTATATATATGTATATATATATATATATATATACATATATATATATATATATATGTGTGTGTGTGTGTGTGTGTGTGTGTGAGTGTGTGTACGTATATGTGTACACATATGTCTGTGTATGTGTGTGTGTATGTATATATGGATAGGTAAAGTGTATGTATGCATATGTATACGGGTAATATAGTATAGTAAAGAGAAATAAACAAAATAATTAATTAATCTAGTGGAAATCCACAGGAGAGCAATAAAAATAGAAAATTAAGGAGTTATCTCCCCTATAATAACAAAGACGAAAGCTAACGAGATCCTAAAGACTTAATAATAGTTATGTATGTGTTTTTTCGTGTTTTGTTCGAAAGGTAACCACTCCTGAAGAAGTGCCAAATGTCTAAATCCAATGGACCAGTCACTGGATAAGTTTGGCACAGAAATGTT
>NC_068986.1:98378467-98385565 GCF_001194135.2 Octopus bimaculoides | reverse complement strand
TGTGTGTGTGTGTGTGTGTGTGTGTGTATGTGTGGCAGAACGTTGCCATTATTAAATTTCGTGGTAACTTTTGAAAATTTAGTACACGGTTTTATGTAGTATGAAAGACAGAAAATATATTTATAATATCGCTGTTTTTCACCTAAATTTGTTTATACTTCTAAAACATTCTGAATATATTTCAACTACTACTAATCTTGTCAGTCCCATTTCAAGATCATTATATCTGAATAGTATAAACAAATGTAATTACGAATCTATGAAAGCATAAATTGTTGTTTTCCATGGTATTTCAAACTGTTTACAAACTTTGGAGGATAGTATTTTTTTAAATATCAATTTATTTTCATAGCGACTACTTTCTAATGTATACTGTTTCTGTATAATAAGTTTAATCTAATTATGTTCTGGTATATTTAGAAATACTTATATTATACTTTAATGTCAGTGCATCAATTCGCAAAGCAGGTAGTAAAATTGTTTTAAAGCTGCCGCTCGACATTGCACACCACAAGAGTACTTTGTGTACATTTTAGAAAAGTTGGTTAGCATGATAGCACGGGAAGAAGGAATAATGACTAATAGACTTGCATTTAAAACTTTCTACCATACTATAAATTCTCAGAGAGCATGATTGCAGTCAATCTTTCTCTCCAGTGATTTTAGATGAAATTAGCTAGGCATCGTAAACGGTGCATCCGCTAATAAACTGAGAGGTGTGTCTCAAACACCTTTATTTGGAAAGGATGCAAAAACTTATTTATTACAGCTGGGGGTGGGGGATGATCAAAAATAAGTTGATACTGAAATTGCAAATATCTCTAACTGCAAAAAAGAAAAAAAATTGTATACCAAGAAATGTTACTCAGAGTTTAACCTAGCGTCTTAGAAGAATAGAAAACATGAGTAGCTTAATGAAAGTGTCGGCAGGAATCTCCTAAATGACACTGTGCAGCATATGACTTTTTAACTATTTTGACAATGATTAGGGAATCACTATCGCGTTAATAAATAATATGAATAATATAAGTCAATAATTAATATAGTTTGTTCCTCAGCAAATTATAATTTCTCCTTGGTTTTGTGGTTCTCTTTACATCACAAAGTTAGCAGATATCTTTCTCAATTTACACCCAGACACTGACACGCACAGACACACACACACCAACAAACATACACACATACACATAATCATTATGATATAGCTCACAACCAGCTATTACACTGTCACTTTACTTTCAAGAAAATTCTCACAATATAATACTGTATGTACTTCTTTTCATTTTAGTAGTACTGTAAGACGTACACACATGCGCGCGCATACACACACACTTATTACTTTCTAAATAAAGAACAGCAAAAGCAAATACATAAAGAGTGCTGAAAAGCGAATAGAACAGCATGTACATTCCGTAGACCGCTGAGCAGGTATCGCAAAGCATGCGGCAAAATTTTATGCAGATTCTCTGTTCAACTTTCTCTGTCATGGCCAATGTGATGATCACAACCTACACAACTTCCTTCCAAGCACTGCTGTAAACAACGGAAGTGAACTTCAACATTGAAACTCAGTCCGCATGCGCAATAACTGTTTTGCTATTGCAACAGTCCTGATAATTTTTGATCAGACTACGTATATATATATATATATATATATATGCATACACTCACACACACATATATACATACATACATACATACATACATACATATAAGTTGTCTGATCAATAAGTATCTCGGACTGTTGCCAGAGTAACAAAGCTAAAGCAACACAATATTGAGCTTGAAATCTGTTGTGCATGCGCACTAAGTTTTAACGTTCTAGCTCACTTCCACTGTTTGCAGCAGTGATTGGAAGGTGTGTATCGTATGATCGTCACATTGGCCATGACAGAGAAAGTTGAGCAGTGAATCTCCATTAAATTTTGCCAAAAGGTTGGTGATACCTCCTGAGACGTCTACGCAAAGTTTTCAAACAGTTTTCCTCGTTCTCGACGCGATGAAGATCTTGAGCAACTGGAACCCGAATGTCTTTTTGGTCAGCAGATACGCGTCACATACACAAATCTTGAGTGATAATGGACTGATCTGAATCGTAACTCATCTGCACGTTATCTTGTAACTCACGGATGCTAATTCAACGATTTCCCCTCACAGATGCACACACAACGACAATATTTTTCTCAGTCCTGCTGATTGCGGGTCTGCCTTCCAAGCGCTACAATAAACAGTGGAAGTGATTATGAACATGAAAACTTAGTGTCCCAAGCGACTTCACTCTACGTGCTTTAGCCTCGTTACTATAGAAACGGTCCGGATACTTATTGATCAGACCACCTACCTACCTGTATATATTCATTAAATGTATGTATGTATGGGGATATTGATGTATGCGTCTCTTTCTAGCTATCTTATTTTCCTGTCTCACAACATTATTATTTTTTGTTAATTTTCCAATACTACCAACAATAAGTATCTTGATCTTTGACTTATCTATTGTTTAAAGCCAAAATATAGTTGAAAAAAAAAACAAAACAAAAGAAAACAAAATCAAAAAGCACTGAATGAAAAAGAAAGTGATTGAAATGTATTTGATCAAATTGTCTTTAATTCATTTGTAATTTATATTTTATAAAATAACTATGTAATTATCAATTGATTCTTTGATAGTGGATTAATGTTGCAAGAATACAGAGACAAAGCACGGTCACTGAACACGAAAGTTATTAGATGTTTTCCTTTTTAATATCTGAATAAATGTTTTATGTTCCACTCAGCTGAAAATGAATGCGGTTATGCTCTTTTAAAGTCTCCGGAGACCAAGTGTGATATACATTATTTTCTTTCTCTTACTTTTGCGCTTCTAATATTTTTTGCTCTTAGTCACTGGATTATAAGCAGTGCAAGAGACCCCTTTCAAAGTTCGAAGTATCCTTAGTCAATAACAAGTCCACGTTTGTTATTTTAGGCTGATATTCTGTTAATTTTTTTGCCTAACCGCTAAGTAACGGGGATGGTAACCAAATTACATGCGATGTTAAGCAGTGAGAGATAATCAGACACGCTAACACATACGCAAATATTCATACATGCACACAATTAGGTACAAATACACACACACTTATGCATGTATGTGTCTGCATGTGTTGAATATATATGTGCCTATGCATACATACAGGCATAAACACACACATACACACACATTTAATTTCCCTCTGTCAAATTCACTCACAGAGCATTGGCTGACACAGAACTTTCGTCGAAAGCATTTGCTCAACGTTTCGCAGTGGAACAGGACCCGTAAGCATTTGGGTGCGAAGGGAAATAAAACTGTGTGGTATATGTTCTCCATCTACTAGCTTGACAGCAACCTCTGGTCCTCGTATAATTTTAGCGGACTGCACGTTTTGGTAAAGTATTACTACGAGGTCCCTAGTCAGTATAATCCATGTATCGGTATATAACTTCGAGGTGCAGCAATCTACTTATCATTTATTGTTTCTACGTATAAAACAAATGTTTATACACATCATACAGACAGCTCACTGTTTACCAAAAAATAAATAAACAAAAAGTATAAAAAAGAAATTAAAACTGATAGTTTTGATATTGACAGTGTTATAAGATGATCAATTAATTATTTGTGAATATTGCTTGTTGAATTAGTTTCCTTAAAATCAACGCGTGACCTTTACACTCTAACACTAAATTCATGCACACTTAGTCAAGCACTCATTAAAGTTATCACGAGGCGAGCAATCAGTGAAATGAATCAATAAATCTGACAGCTTAATAGGATAGAAATATTTGAAGAAGTCTAATGAATAATGTGGCAAGTATAGAAACAACGGAAGAGGAAGTTATAGAAAATACAGCCTTCTCCACCCCAAAAAACAGGCGGAAGTTTATTGTCGTATACTCCTGGTTTCTAAACCAGGGAGAAATATTCCAAGAGACAGCATGGGGGAATTTCAGGGTCCCAGGCTTGCAGGGATAGAATTAAGATCAAAGATTGATAGCCGCTATGAAAATCCACGGATAGTTGAAAGTAGCCGATCTACCGGGAGGGTTGCAATATCGTCCAGAAAATAAAAAAAAAAAGAGAAAAATAATAGCACACAGATCAAAGGAAGTCAAATTCTCAATGGCAAGCTGAAGTAAAAGGAATAAAGGTAGCTATGATAGCAAAAGCAACACCAATCAGAAATATCTAAAGAATACAGTAAATAAATATCTAATTTTCTCGGTAAATCTCGAAGTAGATAAAGCTGTAGATAGTCACTTGCAGAATATTGGGTTAAACCAAAATAAATTCAAGAAATCTTCTGTCTGGGAATACTGAAGAACATTCTCATCTTGTTAATGTGAAGTAACTGACAAGCAACTGACAAGCAAATCTGCACTATTGAGCAGAGGTTTGTTATTATTATTATTATTATTATTATTATTATTATTATTATTATTATTATTATTATTATTATTATTGTTATTATTATTATTATTATTATTATTATAACTATTACTATTCAGTAGTTTTATTTTTATAACGTGCTTTCACTTCACTAGCGAGCGCAGCTCTGTGCGCCTTGGGTATGTGCTGTGGTTTGCTGTGGTGCTCTTATGTTTACTGTATTGAAAGTGTTTTGCGTAGGATGTGTGCAGTACCCAGTAGTGCAATTTTCTGTATGTCATATATATTTGTAAAAGTCCTGGTGTTTTTGTTATGTATTTGTCTGAATATTTTTTTATTATACCTAAGGCACCTACTATGATAGGAATTGTTTCTGTTTTTAGATTCCACATTCGAGTTACCTCTATTTCCAGGTCTTTGTATTTTGAAAGTTTTTCCATTTCTTTTAGAGAAACGTTGTCATCTGTTGGTATTGATACATCAATTAGAAAGCATTTTTTTTATCATCGTCATCATTATTTATATTACAACAGTTGTTGTTGTTGTTTTTGTTGTTGAACTGTTAAAGAGACCAGCTTCTTGGTGGCTATGAATTTTTGATTGTGAAGTATTTTATTACGCGATGTTTTATTATAAAAGTTAAAAAGCTTCCTTGCTTTTAAAAATTCACTGACATTTGTTTTCACGTGAGACGAAGTCCATCAGAAAATTCCCTTGATAATCTTAACAAAAGCTAAGACTCAACAGCAATAACAAAATTTAAAGCCCAAGAAAAAATAACAATGCTCCTACGGAAGTACTTAGAAAGATACAAAAACAATAATAAAACAAAAAAAAACAAGTAAAAAATAGCAGTAAATTCATTAAAAAATATGCGATTTAATAAAATTTCGAAATATCAAGAAACAATTAGACTACGCAGGTCAGGAGAAAAGTTCATAGGCTGACCAATATATTCCCATTTTAAACCCACTCTCTTATATAAACATAAAATACCTTTCTTTCTCACCCCACAAACATATATACACACATCCACGCACACACTCACACACACATATACGCACACACATCGACATATCCACTCATACACACACATACACATACACACGCACACACACACACATATATACACACACACATACATAGAGAAATGTGTATGTCCAAGTAGCAAGGCACTTAATTTCATTGTGTATCTGTTATCTTTTACTTCTTTCAATCATTAGACTGCTGTAATCCTGGGGCACTACCGTGGAGAATTTTCGGTCGAATGAATCGACCTCAGTACTACTGCTTTTAAGTCTACTACTTATTCTATCGTTCTCTATTGCAGGACCGCTAAGTTACGGGGACGTAAACACACCAACACCGGTTGTCAAGCGGCAGTGGGAGACATACGCATACACAGACATACACGCACACACATACAGACGCAAACGCACACACACATACATACATACACACACACAAAAACACACACACACACACACACACACGCACATGCATCTACGACGGGCTTCTTTCAATTTCCGTCAACTGAACCAACTCACAAGGCTTTGGTCAGCCTGAGGCAATAGTAGAAGACACTTGCCAGAAGTGTCACTCAGTGAGACTGAACCCGAAACCATGTGGTTGGGAAAAAAGAAAAAAACTTCTTATCATGCAAGTACTCTATCTATCTATCTATCTATCTATCTATCTGTCTATCTGTCTGTCTGTCTTTCTGTCTGTCTGTCTGTCTGTCTGTCTGTCTGTCTTTCTGTCTGTATGTCTGTATGTTTGCCTATCTTTCTGTCTGTCTGTCTGTCTGTCTGTCTGTCTGTATGTATGTTTGCCTATCTTTCTGTCTGTCTGTCTGTCTGTCTGGCTGTCTGTCTGTCTGTCTGTCTGTCTGTATGTCTGTATGTTTGCCTATCTTTCTGTCTGTCTGTCTGTCTGTCTGTCTGGCTCTCTGTCTGTCTGTCTGTATGTCTGTATGTTTGCCTATCTTTCTGTCTGTCTGTCTGTCTGTCTGTCTGTCTGTCTGTATGTATGTCTGTATGTATGTCTGTATGTTTGCCTATCTTTCTGTCTGTCTGTCTGTCTGTCTGTCTGTCTGTCTGTCTGTCTGTCTGTCTGTCTGTATGTTTGCCTATCTTTCTTTCTGTCTCTCTGTCTGTCTGTTCATGTATGTATGTATATATGTTTATTCATTCGCAGCAACAGAAGTAAAATTAGGACGATGATGATTTTGTGTTGTTATTATTGTTTTTGATTCGGTACTCTCTGAACTTGAACTGAGAGTAGGCGGTGACGTCTTCTGAATGATATAAATGCATACATAAATACATACACACATACATACATACATACATACATACATACATACATACATACATACGTACGTACTCATAAACATTCATTTATTAACTGGTGTACTTGTAAAGATATAAAAGTAAAAGCTGAAATACATAAAAATAATACGTGTATTTGTGTGTGACTCAGTGTGCGTGTGTGTGTGAGTGAGTTGGCAGTTACATCGAAGTTTTAAATATGCAGCCTTAATCGGAGTCACGAGGGCCATAGAGCTGAAACTTCGAAGTAACTGACAAAGTTTTGCTCCTAGAAGTGAAAACTATTTCATGTTGAAATGTGTTGAGTGATCCGTTATTTTAATGCTTGACTGTTGTTATATATATATATATATATAT
>NC_068986.1:98376103-98378457 GCF_001194135.2 Octopus bimaculoides | reverse complement strand
AGCAATATATATATATATATATATATATATATATATACATATACACATACACACACACACTCATATATATATATATATACACACACACACATACATACACATAAATACCTATGCACACACACATATGTAAGTAATGTTTATACACGAGACTTTTGAGATCTATAGAACAATTATCTAGGTAAGGATGTAATGAAATATTTCATATTGACAACATATAAGTGTAAATTTCATCTCTCGTTTTTATATTCCCTGAAGCTTATATTTGGATGAGACCATATTTTTATGTCATTAATTCGACTGGCCTCCAGATATTCATGTAGTATGTTCTGATAAAGCATTATATCGATGAATTTGGGATTTTCACATCTTCCGCAGTGTGGCATTTTAAGTGCATATTCTTCAGTAATCGCTAGAATTATTTCTGCAAGTACAATATAATGAGAATTTGCCGATCGTAGACATCAGTAGCTTGACTATTTGAATGAAAAAGGTGTCAGAAAAGTTTATATGTTACATATCTCCCCCCCCCCCCTCTCTCTCTGTATATATATATATATATATATATATATATATATATATATATATATATGCATACGTGTATACACAAACATATACATATCCATACACATACACCCATACACAGTATCTATGAACGTACATACAACACAGTGGCACACATATATCTATATGATGATGTAGTATGACTCTATTTATCCGAAATTTGATAGTGGAAAAATGTTTCCATTTTCTCCGTTGTGTGTAGATAGTCTTCTGTGAAATTGGTTTTAGGCTTTTATTCCTCTTTTAAGTTCGGTGACTATGCGATCTCTTTAGCAAAGACTATGACTGTGATTTCAAATAGAAGCAAATACATCACTTCTTATTTTCAAGCGATTTTATTTTCAAGCGATGCAAATCGATTGTGGACTTTGGTTTCCTGCAAAGCACCTGAATCACATATCCACTATTCATAGCTTAAATTTTTCTGACTGTTTCAGAACATTCTACCTTACAATAACTAATTACTTATTTAATTCTGCACGCTATTATTTTTTTTGTACAATAATTTTCGTTCCTCCATCGAAAGGCGATAAAAATCTGTGGATCCTATACTGATTTTTCTCTCGCCCTTAACCAAGTCTCTCCTAGATCGCCTACGATCTTGTATCCTCGATGTCATGTTATCCACTCTTTACCAAAACAACTTATCAATTAGGCAGTAAGTATTTGGTAAATCTATTTCACTTTTTTTGCCCGCACTCGCTCCACCCTAATATATTGTATTGCATCCAATATCTGCCGTGCAATGTCCTTAATCGGAACAGACCATGAACTCAGCATCTGGAAATCAAGACTCAACGCGAACTTTAGCTGTGATCCTGTAGTCTAACTTGTCTTACCATTCGATTGGCCACATGTCAGGTGGTGTATTTACTCTAGGACTTTCGTTCAAATTATGTTCGATGCATTCAAACCTTGAGTATACATCTCACCTTCGTTTTATTTTTGCCTTCCAAGCAAAATCATTTCACGCTTTTTATTATTGATGGTGTTGTGTGGGTTCTAGTTGTTTGACTTTTACTGCATATATGCATTGGTAATTATACACGCGTATATGTACTCTGCATGTTTCAATATTATATGCATTTAAAGGCGGTGAGCTGGCAGAATCGTTACCATGCTGGGCGAAATGCTTAGCGATATTTCGTCTGTCTTTACGTTCAAATTCCGCCGAACTCGACTTTGCCTTTCATCATTTCGGGGTCGATAAATTGAGTACCAGTTGCGTACTGGGGTCGATCTAATCGACAGGTGCTCTCCCCCACCCAAAATTTCGGGCCTTGTGCCTAGAGTAGAAAATAATATTGTATATATATATTCTCTCTTCTTTTTTATTCTCTTTATTTGTTTGTCATTTGACTGCGGCCTTGCTGGAGCACCGCCTTTAGTCGAGTGAATCTATCCAGGACTTATTCTTTGTAAGCCTAGTACAATGTCGTATGTATTCCCCAGCTGGACGGGAGGCCAGTCCATCGCAGCGTTACTCATTTTTGCCAGCTGAGTGGACTGGAGCAACGTGGAATGAAGTGTTTTGCTCAAGAACACAACGCGTCGCCCGGTCCAGGAATCGAATCCATAATCTTACGATCATGGTGCTGGCACTCTAACCACTAAGCCACGCGCCTCCACTACACACACACACACACATATATATACACACACACACACACACACACACACACACACACATATATATATATATATATATATATATATATATATATATACGACGGTCTTCTTTCAGTTTCCGTCTACCAAATCTGCTCACAAGACTTTGGTCTGCCCGAGGATAT
>NC_068986.1:98374654-98376093 GCF_001194135.2 Octopus bimaculoides | reverse complement strand
AAAAAAAAAAAAAAAAAAAAAAAAAAGACGTATTTTCTTCTGCAGTTTAGAGGACAATCGTGAACATCAAATTTTGGCTCAAAAACCATTATTAACATAATAATTATTCGACCTTATATCTAGTAACCAAGAGAACTTGACTTATGCACAAAGGCGTAGAACACATTTATGGCCTAGGTAATTTGCTTGATTGAAAATGATAATAGAGAAATAATTCAGAGTGGCCTATGGTATGTATTTGAACAATATAGATAAGTACAATCATCAAATAGCATACAACAACATAAGACCTGAAAGAAAAAGAGCGTTTGTATTATTTTGATGGACTTAGCATGCAATTATCATTTATACTGTCACGTAACCTGATATGCAAGCATAATACACAGTTAGTATCCACGGTGTCACATGACAATTACTGGTCTATTACAGCCATAACTTTTTTGATACAGTTATTATTCATACAGTTATACTACCCTCTGACATCTTCACCAGTTTTAGCAACCTTAAATGATGGCAATTTGAGTCAACCCTTCCATAAAAAAAGAGAAAAACTCCAGTCAGAGTCGATAGAAATACTGCATAAATCCAAGTTCTTTTTATCTCACAGTACGTTTGAAGATCATGCTCTACAAGTACATTTGCATCCCTCCTTTTCTGAATAATTCTGCTTGCGCGTATGCATATATACAAAAAGAACTAGATTACCTTTAAGGTGACAGCATGAGAATGTCAGAGATTATATATAGGACAACCGTGGTTTGTTTAGCTTTAGATTATTCTATAACCGAAGTCCTGTTATGAGGCTGTTTACGAATGTAAGATTATGACGATATTCATTAAAAGCATTGGATTATGGAGAAGTATGCTATCAGCGTTCTTGTTAAAAAAAACTAAATAAATTAAATTCGCTCGTATTTGTAGAAATGCGTAACAAAACTGCCTACGCTCGTTTAAAACAGACTTCCATAATTGCAAACATGATAGAAACGAACATGCGAATATGAAAATAAACGATCGATAAAGACAAGGAAAATAGTGAAAATCATTATTAATGGCGCCATTTATTAAAGCACACTTTATCATATTTTCTTGCTTGATAACAATATCAATTAAAAACGCTTAAAAGCTATTCGTTATAGCTGAATGATTCATTAGCAACATGGCGTAATAAGGAGAGAAGTTATATCTTAAACACATCGTCTTCAAATTATCTTTCAATCTCAGTCTCTGATTAATGTTTGTGAAAGATGATTCATTCAATTAAATCGATAACTACGTTGTAAATTATAATGATAATACACCTGAATATTTTCAAGTTTATCTCATCAGCATATCAGAAATTGAAGTTGCCCATTCTGGTTGTGCGAGCATACGTGTACGTGTGTATATATGTACGTATGTATTTTTATATATGTACATGTATATATATATATATATAT
>NC_068986.1:98371274-98373683 GCF_001194135.2 Octopus bimaculoides | reverse complement strand
AAAACCACACACACACACACACACACATGAACATATAAATAAATAAAAACTAATACATATGAACACGTATTAACAGAGAATATAGGTGATACAGACACTCCCCATACACACATGCACTTACAAAAGACACAGACACATTGAAGGACACGCATGCGTAGACACATACAATAGGAATACAAAATACAAAATGGCTGTTAGTTAGCAAGGTGAGACACACATAAGAAAGAAGGAAACAAAGGACCACTGATGAGGTCACAGAAGTGTGACGAAAGAACTCTGGCCGAAATAAGATTAAGATTAAGATTAAGATTAATGTAATATAAAGCTGAAAAAAAAAAAAAATTAACACCAAATATACAGTGCGTGGGTTTTTATTGGCTAAACTGGCAATATGACCATCCCCAAGTACAACAACATATATATATATACTTATATATATACACATATATACATGTGTATATTTGTTTATATGCATATACATAGATACATATATATACATATATATATATACATGCATATATATATATACATACATACATATACATATATTTATATATATATATATATATATATATATATATATATATATATATATATATATATATATATATGTATATATATATGTATATGTATGTATGTGTGTGTGTGCGTGTGTGTGTGTGTGTGTGTGTGTGTGCGTGTGTATGTATATATATATATAAGAAGACAGAAAATTCTTTAAAGCATCTTTAATGATTCGTTACAATTGTTTCTGTACCAACTCTATTTGCAACGCCTATTTACACAAACGTTCTAAAAGACCATTTACGTAATGTTTGCGGTTTTAGACTTTAGAGAGGCACTACATCAGGCTAGCATCAAAGGTGTGATGTCACATTGTGTGTCTCCCTGAGCTTATTTTTTTGGCTTATATCAGGATGAAAAAACATAAAAGTGTGGTTGTGGGATGAATAAGTCGGGTAAAGATTTTGTAGGGGTGGAGAAGCAAAAGGCGGGATAAGATGACAAAAAAAGGAGGAGGAAGTGGAGGCGGAGAAGAAGGACATGAAGAATGGGAAAAACGAGCAGAAGACGAAAATGAAGAAGTAGAGGGAGAAGAAGAGGGTCAAGAAGAAAGAGAAGAAAAAGGAGAGGACAGGGAGAAGGAGAAAAGTGAACAGAGGAAGACGAAAGTGAATAAGTATAGGGTGAAGAAGAAAAAGGAGAGGCAGAAGAAGAAGACGAGGAATAAGAAGGATGAAGAGGAGGAGAAGAAGAAGAAGAAGAAGAAGAAGAAGAAGAAGGGGAGGGGGAGAAGGAGGAAAAACGTGCAGAAGAAGAGGGAAAAGAAAAAGAAGGGGACCAAGAAAAAGAGGAAGAAGGAAGAGGAGGAGGAGGAAGATAGAAGATGGAAGAACTAAACAGTATTGATAAATAAGGTGGGACCAGATTTAGCAAATTGCTTTATTTTGACGTATGCTTCTGGTCTGTCAGCACAAACGGTTCCATTGTTAGCGAAATTCGTCTGATGGGTGAAACTATATTTGACCACCAGAGGACATTCACCAGTGACAATGGAAAGTAACCTTCTTACTACACAGCCATATATACACACACATATATATATGGGAGAATTTACGAAAACAACAACAACAGACGCGAGCAGGTGGTGTAAACAACAAAAGGATGTATTAGTTTGACGCTCGGGAATAGAGAAAGTCTTTAACGTTTCCAGCTACGCTCTTCAACAGAAACAATAAGGAGAAGACAAGGAGAAAAATACGGAGAAAAAAATTTGAACGTTGTGATCAGCGATCTATCATGGCGACTGCCGGACAGAAAGTTCACACACGAGAGCTAAGAAAAAGGGGAGATAACAAAAGGGGAAAGCAGCGATGGCCCAAATACGAGAAGTTGTGTGTGTGTGTGAGTGAGAGAGAATGCTGGTGATTTTAACGTATGTATGTGTGTATGTAGGTGTGAAAAAAAGGGGAGGGAGAAAGGAGCTGGTCAGTGCTAGTGTGTGCGTGGTGGTGAGTCAAATAGCATGGTTCATATTCGAATATCTAATTTTCCAAATTTACCGCATATTTGCGGTTTACCTAATTTTTTATCATTATTAATAAAATACAGGGTAGCAAAGAAAATGATAAAAAATTTTTTTTGGTTAATTTCTGATTTAATAATCGGCATTTGTGTATTTACTGCCGAATTAGGTAAACCGCAAATACGCGGTAAATTTGGAAAATTAGATATTCGAATATGAACCATGCTATTTGACTCATATCTCGAATGTTGTCTGGTCATTCTGCTGAGGATAGTCCGACCTTTTGTGAGATATATAATTTTTATCTTACTAAAATTGACTTGAAACCATGGTACAGAATATAGATCGGTAAATGTTTTTATTTTTCATTCCCTTTCCAAATT
>NC_068986.1:98365620-98368390 GCF_001194135.2 Octopus bimaculoides | reverse complement strand
GAGAGAGAGAGAGAGAGAGGAATAGATAGGTAGATAAATAGATAGATAGATAGATAGATAGATAGATAGATAGATATATAGACATACAGACATACATTCATACACAAACAGGCAACAATCTCAAACAGAACAAAAGGAACGTAACTCCTATAACGGACAGAGTCGACATCCATTGACAAGGAAGACACACAATAATAATAATAATAATAATAATAATAATAATAATAATAATAATAATAATACAGTAAACATAAGAGCACCACAGCACATACCCAAGGCGCACAGAGCTGCGCTCGGTAGTGAAGTGAAAGCACGTTATAAAAATAAAACTACTGAATAATAATAATAATAATAATAATAATAATAATAATGATAATGATAATAATAAACCTGTAGGCACAAGGCTTAAAAAATTGGAAAGTCACACAAAAAATAAAAAATAAAAATGATTTCTACTGTAGACACAAGGGCTGAAAATTTGGGGAAGGAATAGTCAATTACATCGACCCCAGTGCATAACTTGTACTTGATTTATCGACCCCAGAAGAATGGAGGGAAAAGTCGAGAAGCATTTCGTCTAACCTGTTGACTATTCTGCCAGCTCACCACCGGAAATTTAACCGGGCAGTGTTAAATCACTCACTCACTCACTCAATCAATCAATCAATCAGTCACTCAATCAATCTATATATCTATCTATCTATCTATCTATCTATCTATCTATCTATCTATCTATCTATCTATCTATCTATCTATTTATCTATTTATCTATCTATATATCTATATCAGGATGGGAAAAAATAATAAAAGTGTGGTTGTGGGATGAATAAGTGGAGTACAGATTATGTGGGGGTGGGGAAGCAAAACACGGTTCAATAAAATCGCCATTGGCTTCAACCTCAGCTTCCAGACGACTTCGAAATCTCTTGCTACTTTTCTGAACGGTTTCCTTGTTTCAGTTGGTCAATGCTGCCAAAATGGTTGCCTTCATTTCATCATTGGTGTTACAAGGAGTCTTGTTGGTCTCTCACTCAACTGCGCCCACAAATAATAATCAAGGGGGTTGCAGTCTGGAGAGATAAGTGGTACTCCTGTTGCCAGATATAAGGTCTTCCAGCAGCCACCCTCTTGACCTGGGGCAGCACAATCTCCCCCACGCGCTTGATTTAGGCTTCTGTGGTGCTTCTGAGGCCATGTGAGAAGAGGAAAGGAAGCGTTGCGTCGCCATCACTAGTGATCACTCTAAACGCCATGATGTGGACTGGATGTTTGATTTTTATCACTCTCGGGACATATTTTGGGGACCCAGTCTGACAACCAACACTCCAATATATTTTTATTGGAGCTTCCAGCACAAATGCCAGGCAGTACAGCATGTCATTACCAGATCTTTGGCGGAGTGAATTGCGTCATTCTGCTGGTTTTTTCTCACAGACGGTGCCCAACTGACCCTACTATACTGAGCAGTCAATAAAATCAAAAACAATGTGCATGCGCAAAATTAAAAATATATTGTGACGACAATTTACCCATGTATGTATATATGTTTATCCTGTATGCGTACACACACACACACACATACACACACACACACACACACACACACACACACACACACACACACACACACACACACACACACACACACGCATATATATGCATATATATACGCTAACATACATATACATGCAAACAGAGACCCGACACAGACATACATTCACAAAGACACAGACGTATTGACATACACATATAATGAAGAGAAGATGAAGAGAAGACAGGCTAGAAGATGTTCGAAGTGAGAGAGAGAGAGAGAGAGAGGGAGAGGGAGAGAGAGAGACAGAGAGAGAGACAGAGAGAGAGAGAGACAGAGAGAGAGAGAAATAAAGAAACAAAACCATTGAAGAAGGTCATTAAGACTTTTCAAGATCAGGAACATTTTGCTAGATTTGACTAGTGGCGACCGACCTGTATGTGTGTGTGTGCGTGTTTGTGCGTGTGTCCCCATGTGCTGATGAAAGGAGTCTGGGAGACATGTCAAAAGGGGGTGACAGATGATAAATCATACCAGAGCAAAAAGCATATCCTCCACTCCGACAAGGAGAAATAAACAGATGACTAAATGATCCCAGAATGTGTGTATGGATTTTCAGGCATTCCGCGACATAAAACGACTGATATGGATATACACACACACACACACAAGTGTGGCTGTGTGGTAAGAAGTTTGCTCCCCAACCGCATATTTCAGGCTAAGTGCTACTGTGTGACACCTTGGTCAAGTGTCTTCTACTATATCCTCGGGCCGAATAAAGCCTTGTGAGTGCATTTGGCAGACGGAAACTCTGTGTGTGTTACATCGATATGGGTATGTGTGCTTGTGTCTGTGATTGTCCCCAGCACTCGCTTGACAACCGGTTATAGTTTCTTTACGCCTACGTAATCTAGCAATTCGGCAAAAGGATCGATAAAATAATTAAAATGCATAAGAAAATAAGTACTTGGGTCGATACATTCGACTAAAAATTCTGCACGCTGGTGCCCCAGCATGGCCACAGTCTAATGTTAGAAATAATATATGTAACTCCATCTGCACATGATTAAATAAATCTACACACTCTAGCACAAAGGTGCATAGGATAATAGACGGACACACGATAAATGTACATTTAAAGCACACGGGTGCGTACACATATTCGTATACGCATGTAAGTATAATTGAACACACACACACACACACACACACACACACACACACACACACACACACACA
>NC_068986.1:98361728-98365560 GCF_001194135.2 Octopus bimaculoides | reverse complement strand
CACACACACACATACACACACACACACGCACACACACACACGCACACACACACACACACGCACACACACACACACACACACCAGCTTTCCACGTTACAAAGACCGCACTCACCACTACACTTGGCTAAGATCTTCCAGTAAATACTGTAGTTGACACCTTCTTTTAAAAGCCATATATAACTGAATAATTTAGTAGTCTTTCGTTTATCCCAGCGTCTGAAGTTAAAGGTGTGATTGTTAAATCTTGCATTAAAATTTCCCTCTGTGAGACCCACACAACTTTTGAATGAAACTGTATTATTTGGTTTGGTGGAATTTATAGTAGCTTCATAAATAATGGCCTCAGTCATACAGGCTCCATTTAGTGGGTACATGTCTTTATTCCCGTAGGAACAGCCGGCTTTACGGTGTTGTGTTGTATTGTGCGTAATTATGCTTTTAAAATTTAGGATGTAACTAAAACTAATTTCTAGGTTATGCCTATTAAAAGGTTTCTATATTTGTGAAGTATTGGAAAATGCCTATCTATATGTGACAAGAAATATATACCTACAATAGAGGTCACTTCAGAGGAGTAAGAGGGTGTGAACCAGATTATTTTCCTTTCTCTATGTTTCCTTTTCTTTATTTCTGGTCTCATAGCAGAGATGAAAACTAGTTCGTCTTTAAATCCACTAGCTTTGAGGGCATTGTTACATAGGTAGGGGGAAGCATTGTTAAATATGTTTATATTGGGGGAGAGAGAGGCCAGAATTCCTCCTATTGATATTCTTAACTTAATTCTTAAACACTATGGAGGTGGGTGACAGGAACCTACATTAATATAACTAAGTCTATCGCTAGGCTTTCAATAGGATTTGTAAATATTCTCTTGCAAATCTAGCGATACGTATATATATGTATTTATATTTATATATCGATATACACATATATATATGTACACAACTGCTACCACACTCACAGTCATATATACACACAGACGGACGTAAAAAGTTGTATACATATATTTCAATCTCAAGAAATTTCTCTCCTGTCTATCTTAAAGTGAAATATTACCTTTATATCTAGATATAAATTCTGAATATCCTCATATGTATAACATAACTAAAGCAAGAGGGACTATTAGGCAAAGTTATTGACATGGGTACCCGCGCGCGCACACACACGCACTTACCGGTGAGCTGGCAGAACCGTTAGCACACCGGGGGAAATGCTTAGCGGTATTTCGTCTGCCCGCTACGTTCTGAGTTCACATTCCGCCGAGGTCGACTTTGCCTTTCATCCTTTCGGGGTCAATTAAATAAGTGCCAGTTACGCACTGGGGTCGATATAATCGATTTAATACGTTTGTCTGTCCTTGTTTGTCCCCTCTGTGTGTAGCCCCTTGTGGGTAGTAAAGAAATAACACGCACTTACCGCATACGCATTTCTGCTGTATGTTTATACATAAAATATACATATGTGTACGTGTGTCTGTAGGGACGATCATATATCATTTATCTTTTACGTGTTCAGTCACTAGACTGCGGCCATGCTTGGGCAACGCTTTGTAGAAGGTTTTAGTCGAATGAATAGTTTCCAGTAGTCTTTTTAAAGTCTGGTGCTTATTCCATCGGTGCTTTTTGTCAAACCACTACGTTACGGTGTCCTGAACACACCATCAGTGTTTGTCAAGCGGTGGTCAGGAACAAGGACAAACACACACACACACACACACGAAGTGTTATTTTCCTCTTTTATTCAAACAAATTCACTCAGAACTTTTTAGTCGGCTTAGGGTGCCACACAGTGGTCGAACCTGGATGCCTGCGATTGGGAAGCAAGCTTCTTACCATACAACCACTCCTATACAAAACATCTTTGTGTGTGTATCTATGTATATAATTTATGTATCAGTACATGTGTATATAATTTATGTATCAGTATCTATGTATATAATTTATGTATCAGTACATGTTGTATATATATATATATATATATATATATATATAAGCAATGTTAATTCTCTAAATGAAGTATTAACAGTAACTGCACGATAAAGTGTAGTATATTGCCACTTAAGTGTGGCTGACCCCTAGGGGTGGATGTTACTGTTGCTTTTAGCCCCAGGAGGACATCTCCTCCAGCTGGCTTATCGACACACGACTGTGTCCTATATATATAAAACTTAGATATCTTTCAACCAAAGATTGGTCCAGGCTATGTCTAACATAATCTCACCACTTGGTAGGATTTGCTAAACCTTTTTAAAGCCAAGTTTTGTTGCAACGTGGTTCATTCGAGTCAGGAATTCTTGTTGAGTGAGTTGTATTCAGGTATAAATGGCTTATCTGGTCTATCCCTTGAAGAAATTTTTCCAGGTTCCGTTTAAAGGTGATGAGATCCTTTTTTTCTCTTTGATCTGTTTTGGGACAGGGCCTCTTGAGGAAAAGACATTGCTGCAGTGTATTTATGTGTTGTGATCATGAATTGGACAGGGAACGTATGGCTCGTGAATGAATTTTGAAACTAATGCTGAGGTCGTTTGGGCAATACTGGTGGTATATTCTCCACATCGTGCAAATGATGTATCACCCGCGGCGTCGCTGGAGAGAACAGACGTTCAGTGCTTTAAGGCGGTCCCAATAATCGAGATCAGTTATCCTTTAATTCTTTTTGTGAATGACCTCTGGGGTGATCCAATTTTTAAAAGATTTTGTCTCATATAAGGAGACCACAGGGAGCAGCAGTATTCGAGGTGTGACCGTAGAAAGGAGGAGAAAAGAGGAATGATTACACTTTCTTCTCTGAACCGGAAGGTTCTTAGGATCCAAGAGCTCATGCTATATCGACCTTATTATATGTCGACCTTATTATATCGACCTTATTATTGATGTGGACACTACAGCTAGGATTGTTGTAAAGAATTACTCCCATGTCTCTGATATTATTAGATGCTGTGAGTGGTTCCCCTGAAGAAGAAGAATAAGGTTATTGTTTTTGTAGACCAGACTGGAGTTCGGTTCGGTCTCCACCGTTGATAAATTTATGGAGCTTGGAGTAATCAGCAAATATTTTCACTAGGCTGTGATTGATGACGCTTCAAATGTTGTTTATATAGACAATAAACAGAAGAGGGTTCAGGTCAGTCTCCTGATGAACTGTGTGTCTGTGTGTGTGTGTGAGAGAGAGAAAGAGTGTATGTGTGTGTGTTCATGTATATAAATATATATCTGTGTGTGTGTGTGTGTGTGTACGTGTGTGTGCGTACATATATACGTATATAGATATATATTGTATATATGTGTGTGATTATTAAATCATATATACATGCATATACAATATACATTACTTGTTATCACGGTCATTGAATTTAAGCCAGACACGTAATTTCATTTATTGTAGGCGGCCTCAAGACCTCACCTTTTCTTTTCTTCTTCGTATACATCATGCAGGCACACACATAATTATATATATATATGTATCATTATTATTTATTATGCGCGTTTTTAAAGCCTAGCCAGGCTGATGGGTCTGGTTTCCCAGTTTCTATGGCGTATGTGTTCACTCCGGCTGGACGGGGCGATAGTCCATCGCAGCGTTACTCAAAAAACAGGAAGAAAGTTGGAGCGAAACAGTACAACAGGGGTCGCCACCACTCTGTGCCGGAACCTCGTAGAGCTTTAGGGGTTTTCGCTCAATAAACACACACAACGCCGAGACTGGGAATCGAAACCGTGATCCTCTGACCACGAGTCGGCTGCCCTAACCACTGGGCCATTGCGCCTCCACATACATACATACATACACACATACACACACACACACACACACACACACATATATATATATG
>NC_068986.1:98358247-98360838 GCF_001194135.2 Octopus bimaculoides | reverse complement strand
TATATATATATATATATATATATATATATATATATATATATGCGTGTGAGTGTGTATATGTGTGTATGTGCGTGTGTATGTGCGTGTGTATGTGCTTAGTAATGTAATTCTTGGCTGGTTATCTTCATAGGTATGTATTTATTCCATATCGTGAAAGAGACATGGTCATGACTTAAAAGTATGCACACTGCTCATATCCTAAAAGATATGTGCCGTATATTCCTCAGCGTAATTCACGGTCGTGCTGTAGTTTCCAACATCATTGATGAATAGTATGGAAAGTAACGAGGCAATATCAGAATGGTATATTTTCTCCCCTGGCTGTTTATACCTGCTGTTGTTTGCCTGTTTTCATCATCGCTGATGTCTTTTTTTTTATGTGGATCTCTGTCCTTATTTATCACGGGTGTGTGGTTGAAAAACCGAAAAGCATAAAACGCTATAATAAATGAATCAGTGACAAAAAAAAAAAAAATAATAGAACATGGGGAAAATAACTACCATTCCGAAACCCAAGCTGTCTTGAGTGTTGTGGATCGTCGCTGCGAGGGTTCTCATGCACTGCAAGCAGAATCTTTGACTAATAGCCGATCCGTATTCTCACAAATCCATTCGTGATGAGTTTAACACAGTTCCAGATTTTCTGTACTATACTATCTTGGATCAATGATGAACGAATCGGTAATAAATGTGGATGTAATAATAGAGCAGGCGAGTTGTGTTACATGTCTTGATAAACTTAGAAAGTGATTTGATTTCTAATTTAATCGGGACGAGTGACCCAGGCAAAATCTCACTGGTATATTACATTTTTGATACATGTTCTTACTTTTGTTGTTTGTTGTTGCTCTTCAGGTACCTCGATGAACCTGATCGTACAAATTTATCATCAAATGCATAAAAGCACTGATACTTTCTTTTTTATATTTTCTGGAGTGGTATATCCTGAGTTACATTTCATGTGTATGTCCTTTGAGCCGGGTGAATGCTACATCAGGGAAACAATGCTTCTGATTCAGATATGTTTAATTCTCAGTAGATGCGACTTTGCTGGAGCATATATCTGAAAATAAATATCTAATATATAATAGTGTTATGCATGTTAATCAATGCACTAAAAGGAAGACAAGAGAGGAGGGACGAATTTTAACAAATGTATTATTACAACGCTTCAAAAGAGGGGACATTTCCCCTCTTTTGAAGAGTTGCAATAATACAGCATTTGACCTTTTGGACTTAGGTCCTTCTCCAGAAACAATAAAGTAATAAAAGACCTGTTGGGAAGTAAAAGATGACCTGTAATTCAATGCCTCTATTTAAGAAGACAGTAGAATTTGGATATGATTTGGTCATTGGATCTGATAGATCGGGTAATCAACGTGGGTCTTCGCGCTGTCTTATTCCTAGAACATTTTCTTATTAGTAGGTTTGCTTCGTTTAATACTTTAGTACACCAATATAATCATGATTAAAGCAATTCGGAAATAATATTTTGCTTGGTAAGAAATAAATTTGTTTCGTGTTCTGTACAAGTGACCGACATACCTATCCACGATAATTTGCAATATATTTCGATAACAGTAAACGTGATAGGAACCAATATATCAATATGATAAATGATAAATAAAGGCAATCAAATGTGTCAAAAGTCTCTATTAATGGCGTCATTTATTAAAGCAAAATATTATCGCTTCGTCTTATAGGATTCTCAGCGTCAATTAAAGGAACTCAACCTGTTAGATTGAATAGCAGTATCTCTTTTATACTATGTACTACTAGATAAAATAGAAAGAAGGAATATGAGAATGCAGTCTTAGATATTTTTATACTGTTATTGTTTACACATCTTGCTTTCCACAAACAACAAACAAAAAGCTATGTATTAAGCACACCATCCTCAAATTTCATTTATATCTCAGTCATTGATTAATGTTCACGAAATATGATTCCTTTAATGAAATCATTAATGGCAACTTCGTAACATGATGTGTGAGTATTAAATAGTGCTATTGCTACTGTATACAGTATGAATATCTATTAGAATTTCAGGTTCCACTTACGGATACGCACGAAAACACACACACACACACCGGGGAGTTTCAAAGAGACTTGGTCTAAATAATTCATTCAAAAGTCATGAGCGGAGCAGGGCTATAGTAGAAGGTATTTGCTCCAGTGTTGCGCAGTAGGACACAACTCAAACCCATGCAGTAGTGAAGCCAATTTCGAATCCACATAGTCTCAACAACGCTTATATATATACATACGTGTATGTGTATAGGCGCAGGAGTGGCTGTGTGATAAGTAGCTTTCCCACCAACCACGTGGTTCCGGGTTCAGTCCCACTGTGTGGTACCTTGGGCAAGTGTCTTCTACTATAGCCCCGGGTCGACCGAAGCCTTGTGAGTGGATTTGGTAGACGGAAACTGAAAGAAGCCCGTCGTATATATATATGTATATGTATATATGTATGTGTGTGTGTGCTTGTGTGTGTGTGTTTGTCCCCCCAACCTCGCTTGACAACCGATGCTGGTGTGTTTACATCCCCGGAACTTAGCGGTTCGGCAAAAGAAACCGATAGAATAAGTACT
>NC_068986.1:98350884-98352601 GCF_001194135.2 Octopus bimaculoides | reverse complement strand
ACATATATATATATATATATATATATATATATATATATATATATGTGTGTGTGTGTGTGTGTGTATGTATGTATACATATATACACAAACATACGTACCCATAAGTATGACATAATATGGTTTTCTTTCTAATATGGAATTAAACGATTTGTAGCATCATATTTAAAGACGTGATTAATACTACATTATGAATATAAAATAAGTAAAGTAATATGTTATCAAACCAAAGAATGGCATTAAAAAAGATTACAGTCATTAGTTTCCCACTCACTCATACAAACAAAGTTTACATATATTTATAACGTAGATAGAAACGGACGAAGTGGGGAATGAATATTTTACAAGTTATGTATATATATGTTAGATTGTAAGATATATGTTAGATTCAGTTTCGAGCAAGCCAGTTTGCCTTTGCAGACATGCTTTTAAAAGGCTTGATAGCACTCCTACTACAGGCTTTCACGTGGCCACTTAGCCCTGAATGTGTTTCAAATTTTGGTTAACAAATGTAGCCCGTGATTTTGCACCACCCTAGTCCATTTTTCGAAAGTAGATTTTCAGCCTAGTATTAAATGAAGATGCATTCGTTTCTGACATTAGTTCCCTGAAATGCGACGTGTTATGTTTGAAGGATGTTAAGTTCAGGTTTTGACAGTGTAATTCAAGTGTAATTCATCACAGACTGCGCATTATCACTCGACACTTTACTATGCAATATCTTACAACTTTTGGACACCACGTCTAATTATTTCATGAACAATTCGAATTTTCTCGCTATTCTTTGGTATTCATTGCGAAATATTTCCCATAAGCTCATTTTCAAGTAACTAAAATTACTCCTTGCGATATGAATAAAAATTTGTTTTGGTTTGTGCTAGGGATGCGTGACAAAAACAAATTCTGCATAACGTAACAGCTTCGAAAGCTTCAATTCATCAATACGTATAACATAACCAACACATCGTACAGTTAAATCTGAGGTGAGCTCCCATGCCCAGGCATCACGCCTTATTCAGTATTTCTTGTTAAGTTGTAAACAACTTCCAATTCGCACGCAAGTGTATGAGGTCTTTGTGTGTATGTTTGTAAGTTTGCGCTTCAGTGTACTTGTGTAAGTACACATATGCCTAACTTATAATATGGGTACATTCAATAAAAAAACATTTAGCCGAGGTAGGTAAGTAGTTCACTTGGTTAAACCACAAATCACTGTTTACTGACCGGATGATTTAAGTGTTGTTTTTATTTGAAAAAATAAGACATTAATGACAAACACGTTTAAAAGCCTAAGAAAACAACTATGAAAACTATAAAGGATTTATTTTCATATCAGCACTATCTATATTTTCAAACTAATGGTACAATACTCTCGTTTCAATGAGAGAGATTTTGATGATGGCGATAGCATTGGCGATGATGATGATAGCATTGGTGATGATGATGATGATGATGATGATGATGATGATGATGATGATGATGATGATGAAGACGAAGATGAAGAAGATGACGCCAAGTTGTTTGCAGTTTAATGACGTATCAGCTTCAATTCTTTTTTCAGATAAAAGTTAGCAAGCATCTCCTACATCTCCCGACACATGGTTGCTTCACACAACTCATTTAACAGTATCTAAGAACCGAGAAAGAGGCAGCGAGAAAGGGAGTTAAATAAAGAGAGTGAAGCGAAAGAAAGTGCGAAAAAGTGAGAAACGGAGTTTTA
>NC_068986.1:98345036-98349268 GCF_001194135.2 Octopus bimaculoides | reverse complement strand
AGTCTTGCCCCATTCGTTGTATGAACAGGATTGGAGATTATAAGTCGTGTATTAGCGTGTGTATATGTAAATATAAAAATAAAAAGATAAAGAGAACAATGGTAAGGTTGGAAATATATTTTATGGATAAAATATATTTCCAACCTTACCATTGCTCTCTTTATCCTTATATATATATATATAGGAGAATTTACGAAAAAAAACCAACAGACGAAGACAGGTGGTGTAAACAACAAATGGATGTATTAGTTTAACGCTCGGGAATAGAGAAAGTCTTTGACGTTTCGAGCCTACGCATATGTATGTATGTATGTATGTATGTATGTATGTATGTATGTATGTATGCATGCATGTATGTATGTATGTATGTATGTATGTATATATCTGATGTTTGACCGCTTGTGGATAGAAGTAGTGTGCTTTGATTTTCTTTAGATATGAGTTAGCACACGCACACACACACATACACCTATATCTACATACTTACACATACACACAGCTATATATAAATACACACACATGTATGTATATATATCCATGTGTATGTGTATGTGTTTGTGTGTAGGAGGCAATGCTTAAATCGCGAAGGTCAGTTCAACCATCAAGGAAGCCATGGAAATCGACCCTTTGTAAATTATGATACAGCTATTGTTGAGAACATAACATGTGCAACCTATAGAATGTATGCCGTTCAGTTATATGATTAAAAAAGACACGTCGAAAGACTCCATACCGTCACTTCTGCCAGTCAGCTCAACTGTGTATTATGCAATAAAAGGAGAAAATCTTGGTGGGAGAGGGGTCAAGTGCTATATATGCGCCTCACATTGTGTTACGAATGAGACATTTCAATGATTCTTTCTAGCGTTGGATTTCCTCGTATACGAGAATGCACCTACTTTATACATACATATACACACACACACACACACACACACACACACATATATATATATATATATATATATATATATATATATATATATATATGTATTTGTATGTGTGTGTATGTGTGTGTGTATGTGTGTATGTGTGTATGTGTGTATGTGTGTGTGTGTTTGTGTGTATGTGTGTGTGTGTGTTTGCGTATGTGTGTGTGTGTGTATGTGCATGTGTGTGTGTGTGTACGTATTTATTATGCTGACTTATTTGTTCTAGTTTGAGAATAAGAGTGAAGTAAAAATAGTAGCAGAAACAATCAATTACAATTAAAAAAGATGAAAACCAAGAAATTACTGTAAAGATATTGTAGTATAGGCGTTTAGAAAGAGATAAAGAATGTTAGTTGATGAAGTTCAGATAATGCGCGAACGAAAGAAGGAGACAGAGAGAACTAAATTTCTCGTATTCAGAATGACGGTGAAGATTGTGTGTGATAGATCACTATGGATCTACTTAAGCGAGTAGTACTTTTATCATCGTGTATCTTTACTATATTTATAAAGCGAAGAAAAAAATTGTAATCTCACATTAAAGTAATTTGCAGAATAATTTCAGTAAGAATTTCTTCTCAGCTCTGCATAAACTACATCTTTAATGTAAATTTTGTAATTAGTTTGTTGTTCTCAAAATGTTCCTCTTGATAGTGAATCACTACATTGATCTTTCTCATTTCAGATGTAATTAGTTTTATATTCGGTATTTTTTCTCTCTAAATAGTTAGAAATATTGCTAGATTTCTCGTTGTTATGATATAGCAATAGTAAAGATATAAACACAGTATAAAGAAACACCTGTGTATTATTACCTACCTGTCTGTACGACTATTTACTTTATCAAGCAGTAAACTCAGCACTCTCTAAAGTAGTGAGTATACATATCCGTCCGTCCATTCATCCAGCTATTTACTCATACATATATACATCCATCCATACATGCATGCATTTACGTACATACATACATATATTTGTGTGTGCGCATGCGTATAAATGCGCATATTGTTGTTGTTGGCACTCCGACGCTTACGACGTCGAGGGTTCCAGTTGATCCGATCAACAGAACAGCCTGCTCGTGAAATTAACGTGCAAGTGGCTGAGCACTCCACTGACACGTGTACCCTTAACGTAGTTCTCGGGGATATTCAGCATGACACAGTGTGACATGGCTGACCCTTTGAATTACAGGCACAACAGAAACAGGAAGTAAGAGTGAGAGAAAGTTGTGGTGGAAGAGTACAGCAGGGTTCGCCACCATCCCCTGCCGGAGCCTCGTGTGGCTTTAGGTGTTTTCGCGCAATAAACACTCACAACGCCCGGTCTGGGAATCGAAACCACGATCCTACGACCGCGAGTCCGGTGCCCTGACCACTGGGCCATTGCTCCTCCACAAATACGCATATACCCTTATCATAATGATGTAGGAGGTGTTACCCAAAAGAAACCGGAATCTCGTAATATTAATTTATTCACTCAGTTGTACATGTTTACACTTTTATCGCCTTCGGAGTATTCTTCATTTGAATCAATGCATCGGACCAGGCGCATATTTCACATTTCGAAGCAGTGCTGGAACTTCTGCTAAGTGATGCCTTTTAACGCCTCTGTCGTTTTTTTTCTTCAACTCTTCCACATTTGCAAATTTCCGGAAACCAGCTTTCGTCACAAGTGATGAACTTCGAAAAAAGTCTGGATCAAATTTCAACTCTTCTTTCAGTTGATGACACGTATTTAGTCGTGACAGCTTTTGGCCTTCCGCGATCAAGCGAAGCCCAAAAATTGCTGCAGATCTTTTTCATTCGCAATCCTTTCTCGGTATTCTTTGGCAGGAGCTCCAGGACATAGCAATCATCCAAAAGTTCGTCAAATTTTCGGAATTTTCATGATATTTCCATTCGCTCGAGATGTCGACGGCCGTCCTCAATGAGGTCGGTCATCAAGCAACAAGTACACACACACACATGCATACACACACACACACACACACACACACACACACACACACATATATATATATATATATATATATATATACATATATATATATATATGTTTTTACATGTACATATGTATAGATATATTTTAATTTTTCTTGAAGATTGTTTGACCACAGTGGAAGGATGACGACCGGGCCCAGCCTGTGATGCACTGGGACAGCTTCCAATGCCAGACCTGTTCCCCTGACGTTCCCAAGCCTTTTTGCCATTTATTGAATCAGTTTGAGACATTTTAGAGTAAGTTGCAAGTGTATTTTTAGCTTCTGAAACATGGACATGTTATGAAAAACATTTCAAATTGTTACAACAATTCCACCAAAATGCCTTCATCGCATTTTAAACATTAAAGGCATTTTTTTTACTTCAAATACAGATGTCCTTGCATCTGCAGGCATCCACTCAATTATACCAATTATTTTGAAACACCAAATGAGATGGTGTGCCCACATCGTTGGGATGGCAGATGAACTCACACTCAAACAACTGTTTTATGGTGAGCTTGCAGAGGGGAAACGCTATCGGTGTAAACCTAAAAAAAGTTTTAAGGATGGCATAAGGACTACCATGAAGTCACTTGAAATGGATCTAGAAGACATAGAAACCCTTGCTTCGGATCGAGCTGGATGAGGAACAAAAGTGTGGAATGGAGTGAAAGCGTTTGAAGAGGCCAGGAATAACGCATGCAAGACTCAAGAAAGATTTAAAGAAGAATGTTACGACCGAGAAGGTGAATCACGATGACCTTTTTCCGTGCAGAGTTTGTGACAGATCATGTCTTTCTTTTACTGCGCTCAAATCACATTTGCGAACCAAGCAAATCGCACCTCCACCAACTATTCTGCCTATATGTCTGTGCACACTTTTTAATGAAATGTATACGAGAAGGTCTGCCAATCTAAAGGAGGCCTCAAAAGATATTTTGAGATCCACAAAGTTTAGAACTTACTGACTGCAGTTCTTGGTGGTCCAAATCAGAAATGCAATCTTTGTGGGTGTCTTTTCAACACATTGTCTGGTTTTAAAAGCCACAACAAATGGCATGATGGTTCTAAGGTGTAGGTACAGGACGTGGTCAAACTCTGCTTAAGGAGTAGATAATTACGATATATATATATATAAATATATATATATATATATATATTCTTTCTGTTGAAGAGCGTAGCTCGAAACATTAAAGACTTTCTGTATTCCCGAGCGTCAAACTAATACATCCTTTTGTTGTTTACACCACCTGTCCTCGTCTATTGTTTTTTTCGTACATTCTGCCATATATATATATATATATATATATATATATATA
>NC_068986.1:98340897-98342984 GCF_001194135.2 Octopus bimaculoides | reverse complement strand
ATATATATATATATATATATATATATATATATATATATATATATACATATTATTATTATTATTATTATTGATATAGCTATTCGCAGTTTATAACCGAAAGGCAACAAGTATAATCATCATATGTGTGCGGGTGTGGGGGTGCGTGCGCGTGCGTGTGTGCTTGTGTCTGTGAATGCGTGTATGTGTATTCACACACACACAGACGACATACACACAAACACACGATGTGCTAGTCTGCACACAAGCATTGAAAATCGTTCACTGCAGTAATTGTCGTGCAAAAGATATTCTCCTTATTTACGAGGCAATTGTTGCCGGGGAACGTTTTTTCCGCCACTGAGTATACAGGAGCGTGTTAAATATAAATCTACACAGTTTTATTTTACTCTTTACTGCTTAGTCTACTTCTCATAGAGATATTTGTTCTCTTCTTGATCACTTTTATCGGCGTAAATACTAAGAAATTTTCTCCTCGCTGAAAATCTGAAATTTGCAACACTGCTATACACCAATTACAATATTAGAAATACGGGGCATGTGGTGACGTTAAGCTAGATGATGGATAGTTTCTACAAATGTATGAAGCACTGATTACAGTAACGAAATTCAACTTGTACTGTTATTCGCGAAGAAGAAAAAATGCGTTTGTCATGCGGTTACAAACGGTGCATCATTTTATACAGCTACGCGTTGCGGTAGTACATCTCTTTGAATGCTACCGTTCTTTGTCCCTGAGTACCTGCAGTGTATCTTGATTGAATATCGGCAGCTAACTTCTGTATCTCTGTAGGGGTCGTTTCATTCTTAAGCTTATAGGCTGTCCCCGAAGGGGTACGAATTTACAAATTAATATACATACGTACATGTATATATTTATACATACATACATACATACATACATACATACATACATACATACATGCTGATCCTAACGTTTAAGATACTTAATTGGTCTGTAGAGGAAATACACTCCATAGATATCAAAATCCTGACAACAACTGGGAACTTTCATAGAATCTGTGATGTTGACAGGCTCTACCTAAGAAGCAATGAAGTTGGTAGAGGCCTGAGATCAGTGCAGACGGCCTTCAAATACCGTATGGTATCACTCAAGCAGCACCTGCTGAACAACAAACAACAGCAAAAGTAAATATGCTAATGCAATCCTGAAACGTGACGTGAGCAACATTGTACGGATTGACAATGAACTCCTCAAGAAACACCCTCTTCCTGATGATCTCCTATGCAGCTCCAAAACAGCTGGGCCTTCTTACCTCACAGAAGACCTGGATGGAAAGCGTTCAACACACGAAAAGAAAACAAGACCATGCATGGGTATGTTACCCGGATACTTGAAGAAGACAGTAGAATTGACACGATGCACAGCCTCTTTTGGACACAAGATCACTACATCACATCACACTTTGAAGGCTATGCGTTTGCAATCAAGGAACAGGAGATTGCCACAAAGTACACGGTAAGCAAAAGAAACAGTGACGCTCTTGTAATCTCAAGGTGCAACTCCATGTGTAGGTTATGTCATGCTTCTGAGGAAGACATTATGCATGTGATTAGCAGCTGTCCTAAAATGTCGTCACGGTACTACCTCCCTAAGCAGCACGATGTTGTTGCTAAAACAACTTACAATGTCATCCCCAACAAAGACTGTCCTGAAATAAACTTAGAAAATCCCTCTCTTATAGAATGCATTCATAAAACACCAACTCAAGAAATGCTGGTGGGATATTCCCATCAAAACCTCTGTCAAATGTTAGGCATAACAGGCCGTATATTGTTGTTTGAGTCAGACGGGAAAATATGTACCATCATAGAGGTTAGCTGCCCTGCAGATATAAATATCTCTTTGAAAATCAAACAAAGAAAAGGAGGATATCCATGGACAACTGCTTCGAAACTTTCAGCTTCTATATCCAGACTATGAATTCATATTCATACCAATAGTAATTGGAGCACTAGGTTTTGTTAGCAAATGCTAAAAAGAGAATCTGGATAAACTGGGATTTTCAGAAAGAGAAATTGACGGGCTGCTTCTTACTCAGACAGATAGACAGACACACACACACACA
>NC_068986.1:98332065-98340521 GCF_001194135.2 Octopus bimaculoides | reverse complement strand
ATATATATATATATATATACATCATAAGTTAAAATTACAGTTTTTATTCAAACATTTTTAAAGGGTTAACCAGTTTCACAAATTTCTCTGATTTTTAGAAGTTGCATCCATACTTCAACTGTCTTACTTCTGATTGGAATTGAGAGATTGTGTTGTTTTTATAGAGAGAACATGGGTCAAATTAGTATCTGTTCTGGATACATTTTGATTGGTCGAGGATGATCACGTGGTCAGGTTTAGAAACATTAGTAATTTCTCCGCTACGTCCGTTCTTTAATATGATATGAGAATATGTTAGGTGCCGTTAGTTAAAGCTGTCACCATTACGTCCACATGACTAGTGACAATCCGTAAGAATTAAGGCCGTCTGAATTTTATCCATCAAATGTAGTAGAGGAATAACAAGAGATTAGTAATCTTAGAAATTTGTATAGGTACGTTAATATTATGTGATTGTCTTTTTCCTCATAAATGAAGGTTTTCAATATTTATTCTATCAAGCGGTCGAGTGGATAGCAGTTGTTTCTATGTAGCCTAACGGCTCAAAAGCTATGCATCTGTGTATGCGGACATCAAATTTTGTTCTCCACTAAAGGTGTGCGTTAGTGTCACACGGTGAAAAGTCATGAGGTTTTCCAAAATTTAGGTTGTTAGCTGTATGAATTCAACGTGTCAAGCAGTAAGATGAGTTTCTGTGGGAATAGTTCTTCATGAAACCGGTTAAATTTTTTAAAATTTTCACATAACATATCTCAACGAATCCCAGTGTATTTTCAATTTCTTTTTATTATATTTCTAACCGTGTGGAGTAAAATATCTTTGATCAGCATGGTTGTTTGGAGAAATGAAGAAAGTTAATCTCAGACCGTAGATCTGGCTCTAAAGCTTGCAACGCTACCTTCCGCTGAAGAAACGTGGTAAAGTGAAACGCGATGATGTATTAGATATATGCCTCTAAAAATTTACGAAGATATTTTTACAAAATGACGATGGCAATGTATCTTATTAACGTTATTGCAGACAATATACAGTGATATAAATATTGCACGGATATGGCAAATAACTTACGGAATATAATGAACATTAAAAATAGTTTACATTTGTACAGGTCTCAATGCCAATTGTTTTACAAGTTGTAGTTTTTTTTTCTTTTATATTATATGGTTCTGGGGGTAGAAGCAACATCTGTTCCCTGGGCGGGTCGTCATTCGCTTGCCTTCCGAATAATTTTTCAATTTGGTGTGTAAGTAAAACAGATATAAAGTCTTATACTGTGAGTCCCTTTTGATCAAAAAAAAAATGACATTTTCATATCTGAATTAGAGTGAAAGAAATTAATTATTGATTTCCAGTTCTTGAGTCAGGTCAATGCTCTAAATATATAAATATGTATGTAAATAGTTCGCAGCATGATGTTTTCCGCATCTGATATTCCTGATTAGTTAATATTACCAGGATGTGTCCATTCGTGTTGTTATACGTTTCAGGTATTCCATAAATATCGTTTATGTTAATAATGTGAAAATGACATATTTGAAAAGCCGACAATTGCATTGCTCTGTGGCAATTATACACTAATTAATTCGTGTGAGAGAACTGAACCACAATAATGGATTGCAAACATAATAATTTATACTAAGTCAGCCTTGCTTTATGACCAAGTAGAATTACGAACAAAAGCATTGTCGCCCGGAACATCGCTTCATTTCCCCAGGCGTATTTGTCGATTTAATTATTTTTCTTTTAATTTATATAACAAATTCTTGACAATAGCGTTGACGGTTTCCGGCATCCAACGGGACAAATGCTGGTTGATATTTCTAAAAGAAGCTTTGCAACGTGATAACCCTCGTTCAAAGAACACCAGCGTGTGCATGATTCTTACAAATCTTCGTCGACATATGGCAAAATATATGGATTTATATATCACACACGTTTGTGCGTGAACGTGCATACACACGCCGATACGTATGTTCACGTACATAATTAAGTATATACTACGGGTTTCGACACAGTCCCAATCAACCCGTCAATCAAGGAAAATAAATCCTCATGCGAAGGTTTTGTTAGGCCGGCCTTCAATACCACTCCGTGAATTCAAACTCAAGTAAATCTCTTAACCGTAACACCAGGAAGTTTTATACAGAGTACTGTATATAATGCTGCCATAAGTTTGTTATTTAGTCTCCTTCGGTTCTGATAATGTAACAAATAGGAAAGATGTTTTCTCCACCGTGAACAATTTTTTCTGCAGGCACAGTTTATTTTGCATTACAATATCTTATTTTACCTAACGTATGGAGTTCGTTTAAAGTAGACAAACCTGGATACATATAAACAAGCAAGAGTATACATATAGCATTATATATCATAATTACTTTCATCAACAACAGTGATAATACTCAATACTTGGTATAAAGTGAATATATACATTAAATAAAGTAAATTGTACATCATTCCCATCACTTTAAGTTCCATACGAAAGAGAACAGACGAACAGGCTTTATGTGCATGCGATTTGGATAAAAATTTCTTTACAAATACATTTCTGCAGAAGTTACGACCAGTTAACCTGTTGTCCCACTTTAGCCAATAACAATCATCCTAGCTGGTGCATAAAGGCATCGCTACTGCGTGCCATTAAAAAAATAATGCATGAAAGAGGGTTACTCCGCCTACACGAAATTCTGAGTTGCAACGAAGTAAAACATCAACTGATTGCTAATGAATCGACAGCATATGTTCGATACATTTCTCTCATGTTTTCAAGTATAAGCGTCTGATTCAATTCTGTTGGGATTTATATATGAACCGAGAATCAACGTTGGAACAATGAAACATACCCTCATTCACTCATTCAAAGACATGAAAATACCATTCAGGAGAATATACACAAAGCTGACCATTGAAAATATAGATGGGAAGAGTAGGCATGTTCAGGTGATTTACTGAAAAGAACCACAGAAATTAGTGAATTCATTCATAAACTGTTATTACCGGCATGTAAACGCATAAATCACGATGTCGGTTTCCCAATATGCAAGAAAACTAAACTCTCACTATTTTTATTACAATTTATAATAGCAAGAGCTCCTTTGAAAGAGCCTCTCCATAATTCCATAAATCCAGAAACGACCGTGTATGTTTAATTGTAAACTTCAAGTAATAAAAAAAGCCAGCGATGGAACCCAAATATACAGCAGAGATAATTATCTAGATATCATAATCAGAAAAAAATTGTGCCTGCTGAGTTACATGCACAATAAACAAATTCAACGAGAGTTGTAGAACAACCACCTCTTAGCCAGGTTAAAATTGCAGTTGTGATTTTCGAAAAGATATTTACTTTATTTACATTGGACGGATACGTGTTCTCGCCTTGTTTGTTACCACAACGTTTCAGCTAATTTACTCTTCAGCCTTCATCAGGTGTCCTGGTAGAATTTAGAACTCAACCCTGGGTTCCCATTCCTAAGGTGTATATTTTTTGCTGATTTTGTTGTTGTTGTCGTTGTTATTATTATTATTATTATTATTACTATTATTATTATTATTATTATTATTATTATTATTTATTGAAAGCACTGCCTGGAATTGAACTCGCACTCTTGGGGTTAGTAGTCCGCGCTCTTAACCATTACACTATAGAGTGAATTTTAGGGCTTATAAACCTAATATTTTTGTATCCTTCCTTAATACCGATTCCCATACTTTACTCATATCTGCACTAGCTTAGCTAAGGAGCTATTATGTCCTAGCATATATGCTGCCTCTTTTAGTTCTCGTATTTTTCAGTGGTGTTCTCTGTCTATTTTAATTTCATCCCACAGGGGAAGGTGGTCTCCGCTTTTTTCATACTTGATCAGCTATACCCGATTTTTCAACATCTCCTCGTGTCACAGCTTTACGATGTTCCTCTACCATTATTTTGAGGGGGCGACATGTTTCGCCTTTGTATCACCTACTACAGCTGCATGGAATGGAGTACACAGTCTTTGGTCACATTCTCTTCTATTGGTATTTTTACTTGAAGGAGATATTTGCGAAGTGTTGTATTACTCTTGAATACCGTCCCGATGTCATATGGAACACATATCTTTGTATCTTTTCGGAGAGGCCTTTCACATAGGGTAGACAGACTGTGGTCAGTTTATGGGATTCATCCTCTCTCCTCTTTCTAATTGGAGTGGATAGTATGTTTTGGGGGTAGTTTTGCTTAATAGATTGTTACTTAGATTGATCATTTCTTCGTGGTATGTATCAGGATCGTTATTTATATTCTTTGCTCGATGTTTAGGCAGTGAGCAAACCCACTCTTTACACTGTATGGACGGTGGGAATTGAAGTTGGAGTATCGTCCAGTGAAGGTTAGCTTGCGGTATACGGATGTCATGAACCCATGCTTAGTGCGTGTTATTAATACATCTAGGGATGTTAGTTGATTGTCTTTTTCCTTTTCCATTGTGAACTGTATGGATGGCTTTCTTGAGTTCACATGATCTAATCTAACAGTACTTGGACATCTTCCTGGTGGGGCCAGAGTATACAGGTGTCATCAACGTATCGAAATCATAGGGTTTGCTTTAGTGGTGTTGATCCTACTCTGAAGAAGATATTTTGTACACAGAAGGTCAACATTTCCATCAACTTTCCTATTGGTGTATACTAGTGCGATCTTTTAGATAGGTATCCGTCACTAGTTTTTCTTGATTTACTGTTAGTGCTTGATCAGTTGGGACTTTGGTGAACAGACTTACCACATCTAGACTTACCATCTGGTTGGATCCAATGGGGGTGTTCTTGATCAATTCTGTGTAGTGGGTAGAATTCTTCACATATAATGTTCACCTACCTGCTAATGGACTGATTATATTCACAAGGAAGCGGCTCAGTGGATGATATGCCGAACATCTGCCACTAACTATGGGTCTTAATTGAATACTATCCTTGTGAATCTTAGCGAGACCGTACATGTGAGGTAGCTTACTTTAGTGTTGGGTCAGTTGTCTGTACTTTATTGCTATGAAATGATTCACTCTATAGCGTAATGGTTAAGGGCGCGGGCTACTAACCCCAAAATTACGAGTTCAATTCCAGGCAGTGCCTTGAACAAATAAATAAATAAATAATAATAATAATAATATGCAGAAATAAATTTATTTCTCAAACGCGTGATAATGCTATAAATAGCGTGATTAGCATAAATTATCCATATATTGCAGAAAAATACGTTACTGGCCAGCCATGAGACTCGAACTCACATCTCTGTGATTACGTGTCAAGTGTTTTACCATTAAACTAAACTGTCCAGCAACGAGTTATACTGCAATTTTAGAACTTCATAAGACGCTAACGTTAAATTCAACTTTACGATGAAAGTAAACATTATTATTATTATTATTATTATTATTATTATTATTATTATTATTATTATTATTATTATTATTATTATTATTATCATCATTATTATAAGTGATTAGGAGGAAGGGTTATTTAACTGGAGTAGGAACATCTCGGATTACTGAGAGTCGGAGAGACCCTGCGGATGAACAACAAAGGATGGTCGGAGTTGAAAACAGAGAGGTAGAATTTGAAAGCAGAGAGAAGAGTAGACAGGAGGAACAGAGGAATGGTGATGGGGCTGTTAAGGATGAGGAACAGGAACGTTGTTCAGTGAACCCTAATACTGTGGTGGGTGGTCATGCAGGGGAAACTAATCAACTAGATAATGAATTGCTTGAAATTCAAAGACGACTCACTGACTTGATGAATGTTCCAGAAGAAAATAAATCCCATGAATGTGAGAAGGGCAGATAGGAGTATGATAAATAAAGTAATCGATGGGAAAAAGGAGTTCTGGGGCGGATTATGGGCAAACAACGTGGTGTATAAAAGGGATGCAATGTGGATAGGAACTATCAAGACTGAATTGGAAGGAGGAACGATACAAAGAAATATTGTCATAAGCACGGGTGATTATTATTATTATTATTATTATTTTTAGGATAAGTTAGCACACCAGACTAAATGCTTAGCGGCATTTCGTTCGTCTTTACGCTCTGAGTTCAATTTATGTGGGGTTCGATTTTGCCTTTCATTCTTTTGGGGTCGATAAAATAAGTACCATTTGAGGACCGGAGGTGATATAATTATCTCCATTTCATAAACTTACAGGCTTTGCACCTATAGTAGAAATGATCAATTTTAAGAACATAGTAATTTTTAAAAACCTTTAATCTAAACCTACCAGAAATTTGAAGGTCAATTGATTTTGTTCCTGTAATGTTTTACAAATTTTTATTACCCCTTCACTATATTATTTCCAATTTAATATCAGTTATAACGAGATATGGTAAGTAGCTGAAAATGATACAACAGCAACAATAGCAAAGTCACGCTATGAAACTATCAAATGATTCTGTTCGATGTAATTAAACATCTGTTTATGTGTACGTCACTGATCAATATCTTTACATAACTGTTGAATTTTTCAATGTATACATTCATTAATTGTGAATACAGTACACATTGAGATTATCAGGGTTTATCAATTATCTCCGCTTTTCTAATTTGCTTTCAAATGTTTTACATTTGTATATCGGTCACACAGTACACAGTTGTTATCATTTATCTCGTCCTCACTAATTTAATTTTGTATATTTCTTCAAATTTGCAAATGTAAGAATAACCGTTTAATTCGAATTATTCTTGTTATTTTCTGTCAACAGATCAAAATATTTGCAATTGCACGTATCGCACAGTGTAAATCTGGCGGCGCTTCATTTTGGATAATCATCATAATTTATGATTTCAGAAACACTTAACAAAGCGGGTAATATAATTTGTGCAGACTGAAACACAACATCAGTGAAGTAGCGGCAGACGACCGACATAAGTTTCTCAAGGCGTAAATTCGTAAGGGCGCAAAATTTCAAAATAAAAACAAAAACAAAAGACAACAAAGTAGTAATAATAAAAAAAAAAAATAAGAATAGTGCCTCCTTCCTACAATAGCTGCATCTGCACTGCACCTAATTTAATTTACCGGTGAATGTATGATTCTCAGCAATTAAACAGTTGTGTATGTCTGGTATAGCATATTTGTCGGTTACAGCTTCATGTTCGGTCACCTGTCATTTGTCTACAGGCTGGCACGGAGAAAACAACTACCACAACGACAACAGCAACAATTACAACACCCACAGCAATATCAATGGCAATAAACTGGACAACGGAGAGTGTCTAGAATGTCACACAACACTATGCTACTCACCACTACTTATTCTTTGTAGTATTGTCTTCAACCAAAATCGTATTTTTCTGGCAAAAGCCAGATGACTGTATGTGATAAGACACACACACACACACACACACACACACACACACACACTCTCTCTCTCTCTCTCTCTCTCTCTCTCTCTCTCTCTCTCTCTCTCTCTCTCTCTCTTTCTCTCTCTCTCGCTCTCTTTCTCTCTCTCTCGCTCTCTCTCTGTATCGTCGTGGCACTCCGTCAGTTGTGCCGACGAGGTTTCAGTTGCTCGTGAAATTAACGTGCAAGTGGCTGAGCACTCCACAGACAATGTGTACCCTTAACGTACTTCTCAGTGAGATTCAGTGTGAGACAGAGTGTGACAAGGCTGGCCCTTTTGAAATACAGGTACAACACAAACAGGAAGAAAGGACGAGAGGACGTTGTGGTGAAAGAGGACAGCAGCGTTTACCACCGCCCTCTGCCGGAGCCTCGTGAAAGTTTAGGTCTTTTCGCTCAATAAACACTCACAACGCTCGGTCTGCGAATCGAAACTGCGATCCTACGACCACTAGTCCGCTGCCCTAACAATTGGGCCATTGCACCTCCACAATATATATATATTTATGTGTGTATGTGTATATGTGTATATGTGAATATGTATATGTATGTGTGTATATGTATGTACATACATACATACATACATCTATATACATCTATGTTGAAGAGCGTAGCTCGAAACGTCAAAGACATTCCGTATTCCCGAGCGTCATACTAATATATCCTTTTGTTATTTACACCACCTGTCCTCGTCTGTTGTTATTATTTGTATATTCTCCCACATATAATACACGCTCACGTGGTCGCACCAGCTAATCCTGTCTCTTCTCATCATACACTACCAACTTTTGGATTCTAGCTTCTTTCCTTCTGGATCTATTCTGAACTTTATACCCTCCGGCTGCACCTCTCCTACCCACGGATTACACTGGACCCATCTTCTGATTGGAAATCGCTTCAATATACCACGACGTCTAAAAAACTTTTGTACTTTTCCACTTTTGTAAACCTCCTTTATCATCCTTTTTTACCTTACTTTCCTTCACCTACCGAACTTCCGGTCAGCCATTGTTATGATCGGCCATTATTATGATTGACCGTTGACTGAACACTATTCAATTTTTTTTATCCGTGTTTTTCTCCTTGT
>NC_068986.1:98323129-98331252 GCF_001194135.2 Octopus bimaculoides | reverse complement strand
TATATAAAAACAAAAAGATAAAGAGAGCGAAGGTAAGGTTGAAGAATTTTATGGATAGAGTCTTACAGCTGTTCTTCAACCTTACCTTCGTTCTCTTTATCTTTTTGTTTTTATATATTTACATATACACACGCTAATACACGACTTATAATACCCAATCCTGTTCATACAACGATTGGGGCAAACTAATCGGTATACAGCACTTACTCGATATTACCTGTATCCTCCGGGGTTTGGTTAAATCCAGTACCCTCCTCAACCTTATATATATTCATATATATATATATATATATATATATATGGTCTGGTGAAGATTGTTTTCGAGGTCACACTTGTAATGGCAGCAGAACAAGTGTGATGTGAAATGATTAGGTTGCAGGTTCTGGTTGAGTGAAGAATGATAATGACTTTCATAGAAGTGAATGTAGTTAGCGAGTGATGACATGCGATTGCCTGGTACTGTGATTTATTGGGATTGTTAATGAACAATTACGCTGTATTGAAATCGAATGCAAAAAACAAAATAAATAATAAATAAATAAAAGAAACAACCTAAAATTAAAGATCCCTAACGTCTTGTATAATAAATATAATACTGACAGCGACTCTCGACCCACTAGTCAAATCATTGTTTAGGTAATATAATTCTATATTTAAGAGATGAGGAATTATGTACATTATTTACATTATTTACATTTGACGGATATTTGTCCTCATCGTGTTTGTTTTTAACACAGCTTTTCGGCTGATATACCCACCAGCCTTCATCAGGTGTCGTCAGGTATTTTTCAATGGTGTTGTTGTTGTTGTTGTTGTTGTTATTATTATTATTATTATTATTATTATTATTATTATTATTATTATTATTATTATTATTATTATTATTATTATTACTATTATTATTGCCTTGCACAGCTTCTAACACCGGAGATGTACTACAGTGTCAGCTGCTCACTACCAGTGAACTAAAGTAATACCTCTTATTTTTCGAGTACCTTCCGGAGTATTCGAGCGGTTCCAAGCAGTGCTGTTTTCTGCAAGTGCTCCACCCTTATTGCAGCCCCTAGTTGTCCCATGTACTTCTCTAGATTTTTGTACACTTTTCCCAGGGCTCCGACAATTATTGGCACTACCGCTACCTTTTTCATCGACCACGACTGCTTAACTTCCCAAGCAGATCGTGGCGAACCCTGCTGTACTCTTCCACCACAACTTTCTCTCACTCTTACTTCCTGTTTCTGTTGTGCCTGTAATTCAAAGGGTCAGCCTTGTCACACTGTGTCACGCTGAATATCCCCGAGAACTACGTTAAGGGTACACGTGTCTGTGGAGTGCTCAGCCACTTGCACGTTAATTTCACGAGCAGGCTGTTCCGTTGATCGGATCAACTGGAACCCTCGACGTCGTAAGCGACGGAGTGCCAAAACAACAATATAAAACCTCAAGTTTAAGGACTATATAACAGGCGATTAGACCACGTATAGTTTTTGATTACCCCTTTATCTATCCTGCAAAGATGTAATTCAAATTTGGCATTGATTTTAACTCAGACGATCAAAAGCCGGAATAGAACCTCTGAAGCAATTTGTCCGACGTACTAATGACTCCGCCAGTGCATCACCCTTTTTGGTTTGTCTACAATACAAAGTGGTGCCTGATCATAAGTCCACAGGTATAGGTTTTCGCAAAGTAAGTATCCATTTTTATTGCAGAAATAGCGTATACCGAATTACATAATGCAATGAGCTCTTCATTTTTTAAACAGTTGACTGTCTACTAGTACGCAAAGAATAAGATAGATAGATAAAAAGACAGATAAAAAGATAGATAGATAGATAGATAGAAAGAGAATGAGAGTGAGAGAGAGAACTAGCTTGACATAAAATTAGATCTTTGGTGAGATAACTTTATGCTGTTGCCGAGATAACTTTATAGTTTTCTCTCAACAACAAGTCAAATATGTTATTGGCATTCATTCCCGATATAAACTGACATCATACTGACCTATCAGCAAACATTCAATCTATGATGACTTCTCATTAATACCAGGATTATATTACGCTTGAATATATTACCCAACATAATGTTATATAAGACCATTGTGTTTAATTCCATGGAGATTTGACTGTTATATCTAGCATTTCTAGCCAGTAACCATTTCCCTGTCTTATTAGTAGAAATTATAAATATCCAATAACCTTTCTTTAATAAATATAATGACATTAATAAGATATAACATTTCCATTGATGGTATTAACAATGTGAATAAACTTTCATATTTCTTTTAACTTTGCTGTGTATTTGCGTGCGAATAATGTGTGTGTTTGTGTGTGTGTGTGTGTGTGTGTGTGTGTGTGTGTGTGTGTGTGTGTGTGTGTGTGTGTGTGTGTGTGTGTGTGTGTGTGTGTGTTTCTGTGTGTACTTGTGTATGAGTGTATGAAAGTGTGACTGGGTGTATATGAGTGTTTGTGTGAATGTACGTCTACATATCACCTAGTGCTAGATAATTCGTACCGAAACCGATATGTGTACACGTATTTATATTCATATGTATAGACGTTGGTATGCGTGTGTGTCTGTACGTGTGTATATGTTTGTGACTGTATATAATTGTTTCTTTTATCGTTTACTTGTTTCAGATATTAGACAGCGGCCATGATAGGGCATGTGTGTATGTGTGTCACCGATACTTACATATGTCTACCTATATATATATATATATATATATATATATATAAAAGATAATAAGACTGAAAAAACTACAGAAGGCTTGTGTTACATGGTTAAAGTATATATTTAAATTATATCAGAAAAAATGTTATAAAATCTTTTTGGTATATAAACATTGTATTTTGAGAAATAACCGGTTTCGTGTTGTCTTTTCAAATTTCTCTACTTCATTGTAACGTGTTCGCTCCATATATATATATATATATGTGTGTATGTGTACATATATATATATATATATATATATATATATATGTGGGTGTATGTGTGTGTGTGTGTGTGTGCGTGCGTGCGTGCCTGTGTGTGTCTTGTGTCTGTGTGTGTGTGTGTTTGCGTATATCAATATCTATATGCATATATATAGTGTAAAACAGAATAAAAAGAAACGTCCTCCTACGCCAGTTAAAACAGTAATGACATCAATATATCTTTAAACATCGTTGCATGTAAAGATGTTTAGCTTGGCATCTTGAAGTACAATTTATCCAACCAATGTGTAATAGTTATAATACTATTATTAATCTATTACATCTTATCTCTTCTCTTTAATGTGTATACAACTATATGATGTTTAAACACACACAGATAAAAACACATACGCACACACACTCCCCACCACACATATCTGTGTGTGTGTGTGTGTGTGAGTTTGTGTGTACTTCGTTATCGTATGGCAGCAGACTACGTTACCAATTAAGTCAGAAATATCTTGCCAATTAAATTATCCCAATTGTTCTAATCGATAAGGCAGTCATCCAGCCTATGATAGATACGCTGATTGACTGATATTTGAGGACTTGTTCCTCTTTTTCCTGTCGTATCCGGTGCCCATAAACGTCTGATAGATAATTATATCTGATATATAATTTATATTTGCAACTTTAATTGTTTAACATCTTGCCACCAACGCATCAGTCTCCGGCTTCTATTAGAGTTCTGGTTTCTGGTTGGCTGGGTGACATGCTTCTTCTTTTGATTAATAAGTTTCCTTGAATCCCGGACGTAAAATACAAATCGGAAAGACGTTAAATCACCGAAATATAAGCGAAAACTGCAGCGCAACATGATATTGATACTCAGAGTTATCGGCGGAAGGTTTCACTCTCGTAATCTAGAGTTCCGGTTCATCCAACATCCGGCTTAATGGGTTAACAGGTTTTTAACAGCGATGCGCTCTATAGATATTTGTGCATACCTGTGTGTCTTATGTGCATGTGTGTGTCTCTGCATTTGATTATGTGTGTGTGTGTGTGTGTGTGTGTGTGTGTGTGTGTGTGTGTGTGTGTCTGCGGATGAGTATGTGTGAGAGATAGTGAGAGGATGTGTGTGTGTGTGAGTGAGAGAGATAGTGAAAGGGAGGGGGTTGAGTGTGTGAGATAGTGAGAGGGGGGTGTGAGAGAGAGAGGGAGGGAGCGGAGAGAGTCAGTCTTGTTCTGCGACTTTTCATTGAAATAAATATTACTCCTTTATTATTTCAGTCTGAAGGAAGGAAGTATGCTTAAGTCGTTCGCTGAGACAACACACGACTTTAGACAATTCCCCCTACGTTTTCTTATTAACGTTGTTGTTTTCGTTTTAAGTCTGTGTGGAACTATAATTATATTGTAAGTTCACTGACTTTTCAATACCGTCTTCATCATATATCTACACAAACTGATATCAGTAGCACTAATTGATTTTCTTAGAAGCCAGGGCCACTGTCAGCGTCACTTTTTCTGTATTAGTTTCCCATTTATCACCAAGCATTCTCTTTTTTCCTGAATTCTGCCGTCAGGTTTTTGCAGTAATTAGAAAATATATCTTATTTGTGCTTGGTATTATTTGCAGCTATATTCAGTATAACCTTATAGTTGTTGCTGTTTAACTAAAGATCGACATTGATCGAGTAGCCCAGAGTTAAATACTATTTACGCCGCGACCTTCTTATTTGTTAATAATTTAGGACTGCATTGTTCAATGTGTCTTTCTTTTCAGAGGACGGACAGGAATGATTTGATTCGAAAAAAAAAAAACCCAAAAAAGCTGATACTTTCCAGCCATGAGCATCCAGTCAAAACTTGTCCATTCTTCCTAATACGGCGTAATGTAATTTGAAGGTTATCAACAATAGATAATTAACGACATTTAAACAGAACTCAGAATAATTAAAGTGGACAATTAACATAAAGTAGATTACAAGATGTAATAAACTGTCATCGTAAAACCAGATTAACTATTTTAAGTACTTACTACATTTAACGTGCAACTTTAAAAATAAGTTTGCCCTTATGTTTTATAGTGTTTTGTTAGGGAAAGGAAAGACCCTCTTTATCAGTTTCAGGGCCTTTATGACTAGTGAGGAGAGCGTGGTGTAGTTATATTTAGATTGAACTCTTAGTCCAAATAATTTTAATACCATGCAGTCTGCTATATGTACTCAAGGGACAGGCACTGCAGTTAAACAAAGTGACCAAATAATAGGAACGGATCCCGGCGGGCTTCCACACAGATTCCTTGTATCTCTACGGGAGAACCTGTACATTGTAACCAGACCCAGCAGAAATGACTACTAAGTTTCCTAAAAAACGTAGTTTAGGCACAGGAGTGACTGTGTAGTAAGTAGCTTGCTTACCAACCAGATAGTTCCGGGTTCAGTCCCACTGCGTGGCACCTTGGGCAAGTGTTTTCTACTATAGCCACGGGCCGACCAAAACCTTGTGAGTGGATTTGGTAGACGGAAACTGAAAAGAAAAAACCGTCGTATATATATATATATATATATATATATATATATATATATATGCATGTATGTGTGTGTATGTTTCTTCCTTCCAACATCGCTTGGCAACCGATGCTGCTGTGTTTACATTAAACAAACTTCGACGGCTCAGATCTACAGCATCCCATAGAGTGATTTCCAGAAATGTTTCCAGTAGCAACAGGACCGCTGGCAGAAGTGCGTCAATTCTGACGGCGAATACTTTGAAGGAGACTAAATCAAAATGGTGAGATTTTGAAATATTGTTTTTTTGGCCAAAGGTCGGATACTTTTTGACTACATCTTGTATGTAGAATAAAATCATAATTAACTGATCCTCTTGTATTTTCTTTTGCTGAAATTCAGCAGCCCCTCCTAGAATTGTATCGTATAAAACACTTTGAATAAGAATTAACTAGAGAGTTACTGAGCTACGTTCCAGAAGCGACCATATACGCGGACGCTTGAACAGGTGAAAATAAGAGCTAGAACAACTCAAAAATTCAGATGAGTGTTTCTCAACAATTCTTTACTTATGGATCCCTTTCATTTCTATTAAGCTCAAGTGGACCCTCCTAGCGATTAGACGTTAAAACAACCCTATTATGTTTTTTTATAATTATTAAGAATTGTATTAAAAAATTGTTGAAATAATTTGTGTATTGTAGAAATATTCCCAATTTATTGGAGTTAAATTTCAACAACAAAATCTTATGTGAACCATCATGGGACATATGAACCTCGGTTGAGAATCTCTGGTTTAGACTTACCATCTTTAAAATACTCTCAATAGATAGTATTCTAGGCGCAAAATATCTGCAATATGTTATGCCAGTCATGGTCGTAATATAATTTAGAACTGTCAACTACTTTTTAGTTAAGGACTCCTGACGTGTAAAAAATTCTATTACATGTTTACTATTAAATAAGTGTTAAAATATTTTTTGTATGAAGCAGTAAAGCCAATTTATTGAACATAAGAACCTCCCAGAGTTAAATGAAAGAAACAAATATTTTCTTAACAAGCGCTTTGATCTGATTGATTGCTATAAACTGATTAACATTAATGCGAGTAAAGTGCAAGATGGAAATGGTGAATGAAACTAGGATAAAATTTAGAATAATATTCATTTTTTGATGACTTTTAGCCTAAATACTGCGGTCATACAGGGACAAAACCACTATCATCACTTTCAATTGCTTTTCATATGTGGTTGACTTAAGTTGAATGAAATGATTTAATATTGCTGCTCTCGTTTCAGTCACTTGCAGTGATGTAGGTTCATCTGGGATTTTAGACAGCAGAATGTATTAGGTCATCGAGTATGAAATTTGTAGAAAAGAAAAAAAAAGTTTGCTAATGTTTTATATATACAAAGAATAGTTTTATTAAAGTATGCCCCCATATTGTTAATACACTTTTTCCATTTAAGTGGTAGCTACAAATTTCATACTTGACGACCTAATAATAATATTTCTTGAAAATATCTACTCAGCTCCATGTAGATCTCTCAGGTTTTTTGGCAAGTGATGAAATCGCTGTGTGTCTTTGAATCCCAAGCTATTGCAGTACTTGGTCCTAACTCTAGACAGGATGGCTTAGAACTTTGGAGCATTGTTATGACATCCTAGTCGGGGACATGTATAATACTTGATGCCAAAGTTTGGTGTACTTTCCTTTAGGAGAGTGGAATATTTAGTGGACTATTTAGGACTGTGGAATATTAAAGACTATTCAGATACTGATGTCGCAAATAGCCGCCAAGCCCTGTAAGACCATATTAGCAATATACGTCAATGTGAACGGATATCTCAAGGAAAATATCGCGGTATTACAGCCTTCTAACCACACATTCACGTCAAGTAGGATATAAAGGTCACCACTCGGTGTTAATACTGCTTCTCTTGCTAATATTTGTTATATATATACATATATATATAAACCGTAAAAGTCCAACAAATTGTTTCGACTTATATATATATTTTTTCTGATATGCATAATCACAGTTCAATTGTATATAAGTCACTTCACTGTCATTCGGTCAAGGAAGACGAAATCCCCTCTGGAAAGGACGGCTGGATTCGAAAAATTATTATTATTGAATTATACCAATACTTATATGGTATCCAACAGAAGTACCAGTGAACTGGGTGTTTAACACACTACTTTGAAGGATTTTTCCCTTCAGTTTGTTACTATATACATACATACATACATACATACATATATATATGTATCACAAATGTGCATGTATATTTGAAGCGACATCGAGTAAAAATCGTGATGGTCAGCAACATCTAGTAATGTTAACAAAATTAGTTCATTTTCCAAAGATTTACGAAATACTGATCAAATCCTTTCGTCAAACTTTTTTGTAGTGGTCCCTCGGGGATAAACATTATATTTTTTATTTCTGCAAGTGTCTTTTTCCATAACTCTGTACCTCTCTCTCTCTCCCTCTCCCTCTCCCGTTCACTCTTTCGTTGGGTTTTCACGGAACTTCCATATGTTGTTCCTATGTTTTAAAACGATTATACATTTTTAGTGCAGGTATAAACGTTAGTGAAATGTCCTATGTTTGAGAAAAGGTCTCAACAGTCTCTTCTGTTTCTAAATTGGTATATATATGTATATATATATATATATATATATATATAT
>NC_068986.1:98321341-98321943 GCF_001194135.2 Octopus bimaculoides | reverse complement strand
TATATGTACATACACGTATGTGTGCTTGTGTGTAAGTGTGGGTGCCTAAAATGCATAGAAATTACTTATTTGTCTCTCTATATATACACACAGAAATGTATATCTGTATTCTGTTACTTGTTTCCGTCATTTGACTGTGGCCATGCTGGAAAACAGCCTTAAGTCGAGCAAATCGACTTCAGGACTTATTCTTTGTAAGCCTAGTACTTATTCTATCGGTCACTTTTGCCGAACCACTAAGTTACGTGGACGTAAACACACCAACATAGGCAATCCATTGATAGTGGCTGTGGGGCCAAACACAGACAGAAATATATCCATGTATATATGTACGACGGGCTTCTTTCAGTTTCCGTCCACCAAATCCACTCAAAAGGCTTTGGTCGGCCCGAGGCTGTAGTAGCAAGTTGCCACGCAGTGGATTGAACCTGGAACCACGCAGCCATGCATTTTTCTCCGTGTTTTTTCTCCTTGTCTCCGTATTCTTTCTGTTGAAGAGCGTAGCTCGAAACATTAAAGACTTTCCGTATTCCCGAGCGTCATACTAATACATCCTTTTGTTGTTTACACCACCTGTCCTCGTCTGTTGTTTTTTCGTACAT
>NC_068986.1:98312523-98320969 GCF_001194135.2 Octopus bimaculoides | reverse complement strand
TTCTTCTTCTTCTTCTTCTTCTTCTTCTTCTTCTTCTTCTTCTTCTTCTTCTTCTTCTTCTTCTTCTTCTTCTTCTTCTTCTTCTTCTTCTTCTTCTTCTTCTTCTTCTTTCTTGTTTAGATTTTAATTAATCATATAGGAATTTTTCCTGTTTTTTTTCTGTCGTATCCTGGTTGGTGTTGTTCTCTCTTACCCAAACCTGATAGAGAAGAAATATAAACAGAAGCATTCCGCACCCAGTAATTCAATCTCGTTGCCAGTAGAAATATATCTAAGACAATATTATGTAGACTACCTGTCCAATTTCAGACGTGAGGAGTGTGATTTAACGTAGATTTGGCTGCTATTTTTCATTAATTGAAGCTCCTTCTGTAACTGTTAGACCTCATCTGTATTGCTTTTTCTCTCTAGTTTAATGCGCGAACAGCACTTATTTAGAAAAAAACTATAATGAAAAGCAGTCTAACCGCCGCAGCGAACTACTCTTTTTCTCATTGAGAACTTAAGATTATGATATCAAATGCGTTTCAATCGTTCTAGAAACAGTTGATTATGATTTGAAGGTGAATTAGCTGTAAATTCTTCTAGGTCGAGTACCCGCATCAGGAGTCCTTTCCACATCGGCTCTATTGGTGTTTCAATTGAATGAGTAACCAATTCATAATTTGAAATAAACTTACAAATGAACTGATCGATAAGAGGGAGAAATACAATTTTGTTTTATGTTTTGATCATTGATTAATGTAGGAAACTTGTAAATGAACTACAGAGGAAGGAAATATGAAGAGCTACAAACACAATGCTAGTTTTATATTAGTAATAGTTTATAAAGAATAAGTGAAGAGACGCGAAAGGGAAAAGAAATGTTAAAATATGTAGTTAAACAGCTCGTTTTGTAATCGAGTGAGTTTGGGTTCCTTCCCACTGAGTGACAAGTTCGTTCTACGGCAGCCCCGGTTCAAACAATGTCAGACTGAATTTGGTTGATAGAAACTGTATAGAAGCTCGTCGTATATATGTATATGTATATATCTTTGTATTTGTGTTTGTCGGTACCCACCTGTCGATCGGTGCTGGTTTGTTTATATCTCTGAATTAACGGTTCGGCAAACAAGGCGGATAGAATAATTAGCAGGCTTAGAAAAATGAGTATTGTTCGACTAAATCATTCATGGTCGTGCCCCAGCATGGCCATAATCCAGTGACTGAAAAACAAAAAAGATAAAAAGATAAAATGTAAAATAGATTCAATAGGAATTAAAAATATGTGGCAATTAGTAAAAGAAGAGGGTACGGCAAATTATAATTAGAGTTCCAGAGAGAAAAAAACGTAGAAATTGTGAAAAGGTAGGAAAAAGACAATGAAAATGTGAAATGTCTCCAAAGATATTTTAGCCATGTCATATAAGGGTCATTAGGGTTATCTTAAATATTGTTGATTTTTTAATGATTTGAAATTTTCATTCTGTAAAGCTGTTTGGATCCGATTTTGATTAAATAAGCCATGAATTTGAGTCCTCCTTCCTCTCCTTTTTTCTCATTCTAAGTGTTATAAATATTTTTAATTACATTTTACTTTTACCATGGTTCTGTCCTCAGCTAAAGATGATGACACAGTATGTACTTTTTATACTGAGAGTTCGTTTCTTTCAAAAGATCATGATTGTTTAGTAGCTTGAATAAGTATAACGATATTAGATGAAACAATTACGGTACTGATATATTTACATGTAAACATAGATCCAGAGACACATGTATACGGGGTCACATCTCTTCTCCAATCCTAAGACGTTCAAGAGGTAAAGAACGGTATTTTAAATCAGGCGTCTATTCTTTACAAAGAGAAGGGCGTCAGTGTTCTTGATTATCTGGAACATAGCTATTGCTTGAAGAACAAGTGGTACACTGAGACTCAAAAAAGCTTTGAAAAGTTATAAGGAGAAAGAGAGCGAACAAGATTCTGAAAACGACCCACATTCAACATAACAATAGGCCACCTCATAGACTTTTATTAACAAATCAGACAATCAGCAAGTTGGGTTGGTCACTAGTACTCTTATTCGCTGTATATCTCGGATCTGGAACTCACCGACTTCCATCTTTGCGGAGTGATCATGATCAGTTTTTTAAACAACGATTTAATGACGTAGATAGGGTTTAAATGGCTGTAAAGAGGAGGTGCATTCTGAGTTTTTTTTCAACGAGGATTCAAATAGGGGCTCAGTGAAGTGGCAAATTCATGGTTGGTGATGGACACAACGTCAAGAGTTACTATACCAACATGTGTAATTTGAACTACATTTGTGAAATAACCAAAAAGGTATGGATACGTTTGTATTACTTTTGTTACAATCCTCATACTGTGTGAGAGTATGTTAGTGTTGGTAAATATTTACTGCTTGTATTTACGTATTCAACATGGCATTACGTTATCGTCCAGAAAATTGAACATGAGCACAGCAAATTTCAGTCAAATTTCATAGTACGTGGAAAAGACACGTTGATGTCGGATATTGGAAGAAATGGCAACTAATCACGAGGTTATCGCTTTACATATATATATATATATATATATGTGTGTGTGTGTATGTGTGTGTGTGTGTGAGAGAGAGAGTGTGTGTGTGTGTGTGAGAGAGTGTGTGTGTGTGTATGTGTGTGTGTGTGTGTGTATAACTATTTATATATATATATGTATATTACGTATGCATGTGTGTGTTTGTGTGTGTATGTCTATTTCTATATATTTGTATGTATATACATACAAATGCTTGTATGTATGTAATTTATACGCAATACATCTATACGTATATAACAATTTAGATCTTTACTCTGTATCACGTTTCTCGTCTGATTACCTTGTTTTATGATTTACTTATTCATAAATATTTCATGATACCTCAGAGCAATATTACCAAGCTAATTCCACATTCATTCTAAAAATACAGTATCATATCCAGAACGTAAATTCTGTGTAAGATAATACCATTTTTATATACGAAAGTTTAAAGGATATACGTGACAGTAAATACCGATATTCTATGAACTAATTCCTCTACCTACGCGCTTTTCCTGCTAGAAATAGCAAGCAAACAACACCTCATATCAAAGCGAAACGTCTGAAAACATTGTTGGATATATTGGGCAACCTTGTCAAATATAATACGTATACAACCATATATCTATATCCGTCTACTATCTTTTTATATATGTATTACCCACATATATTTATGTATGAATTTCTTCATACCCATTCACACAGACATACACACATAACTAGTTAATCCTTTATATGCACATCAAATCTGGTAGCTTCAAAGAACTTGAATTACACATTTACATATAAGCTTTTAACACTTTACTGAGTAACACTTTATTTGATCTCTCTCTCTCTCTCTCTCTCTCTCTCTCTCTCTCTCTCTCTCTCTCTCTCTCTCTGTATATATTTATATATACTTTCGCCAGAAAATATGTCAGAGCATAGTAAGATCCAACAATTGGAGAGACTGTGAGGTTTCCAGTTGAGTGTTGCCTTTGTTTAAGAGCGATGTGCTGCGATGAAGTTTTCATGATATGAGTAATGCTTCTGTTCATTTGCTATTGAAAGACACAAGATTGCCCGACCCCAATTGGACGATCCGTGCGAATTCTCTGTTCATGAACTTCACACATGTTTTGCATTTCAAATGTAGGATGCGAGTTGTAGAATTGTTGAAAATGTTGTGTCGCGGATGGTGAAATTGTAAAATGTTAGGAATGAATGAAGGGAAGTGTAATTTGCGTAACAACGAGTGTTTTAGGACATACCGGCAAGAAAATAACACTCGTCAACACCTATGTTCAGGCATAAGGTCTATCAATGGCTTTTGATTTCGGGCTGTTGAATCCAAATCTAGTATCAAATTTTGTCTATCGCATCAGATTTTTGAGATATAAAGGTGTTTTAATTTTGCTAAAACAGCTATTTAATGCTCATAAATGATTAATTAAACCTACATATATGTAATTTTTAATAGACGATATGTCTTATTTTAATCTAATAAATCACAACACAAAGTTGTGGGAGTAAAGGCACATTAGGATGTAAGAATTAAGCTTGGTGATAACAAAACCTCAGTTCATTGTGGCCATTATTAATGCAAAAACTTCCACTTTTTTTGACGATCTATTGTACACAGCCTCTGGGATGTCTCCCATCAAGCACCAGCAGGAATCTGCCATCATGTTTGAGGCCCATTGGCTTTTGTGGCGTTCTTCCATTACTTTTAGGTCTTGATAAAAGTGTTCACCTTGTTCTTCGCTAACATCACCCAGGGTCTCTAGAAACTCATCCAAATGACTGTATAAGTAGTGACATTTAATGCTCATTCTTCATCCGAGTGCTTGCAAACTCAAGAGAAGCTCCTCCAGAATCTCTTGATAGTATTCAGCTTTCCTGTTCCTCAGGAAATTCCGCACTGCATCAGGGAAGGCCAAACTCATTGTTGTAGCAAAATGCGGATGCCTGAGGAGTGTTCTCGTTTGAGGTCCATCAAATATTGCTTCTTTCTACTCGTCACTAAGACTTGGAACACTTATTTATAGGCGCAGGAGTGGCTGTGTGGTAAGGAGCTTGCTGGCCAATCACATGATTCCGGGTTCAGTCCCACTGCGAGATACGTTGGACAAGTGACTTCTGCCTGTTGTCCAGATCTTTCGTTAGGAGATTTGTACGCTAAATACAAATCTATCAAATGAAGGGAAGTGTAATTTACTGTCGGTTGGCGACCTACGTCACCAGTGAATCTGACTTTACGGTAATCATACTGGTGATCAGTAAGCGGGAAGGGAGATTCGAAATGTTTCAAGGCTTTGGAGAACGTTAATGACTGATACCATAATCTTAAAGATATTAGAATAACTGAAGTAGAACAATTATTGGCAGGGTCGGGGAGATTGCCTTGCTTTACAATGGAACCTATGTGTAGTGGTTTCCAAGATTTGCAAATTCAAATAACCGCAAGCACGCGCGCACCTACATGCTCACACAATACACACACCGGTACTGGCGCACTCACATATATGTATATAATTTTTAGATGAGGTTAGGCAGTCGGATATTATGATATGCGATGCTTGTTTTTACTGTTATTTCAAATCTCACAGAGACGAAATTTGTCGTTTACATGTTCAGAGTGGATAAATAAAATACCAGTGGAAGAACACTATATTGGTGTTATTAGCACAGCATAGGCATTCGCTTCGTGGAGACCTGCGATGTAGTTTGTGCCTAGATGTAAGGGTCTTGCATTTCCCTTTGAGTATATGTACATATATATGTTATAACAAGAATTTGCCTGTATAGGAACCGAGACGTAAAAATAACTTTCATTTTCATATCAGAGTTCATTGGAGTCGAACTTGGGATCATTTTGCAAAATAATTAAATTCCCAACCATATTGCATGTTACCAATGTAATATACAACATAAGATAAATGAGCTTCTAACACAGACATACATATGCACACACAAACACACGCGCGCGCTCACTTTTCAATGTTTTGTTTGTAGTAAAATAAAGATTATATGAATTCTGTGGAAAAAGAGTAAAAACACGAAACAAATACTTGGAATATTTGAAAATATAAGTTTACCATGTATTAAAGAATAATACTCACACATGTTTTATTCAAATAATTATTTGCTTTTCTACTGAATTTACATTAAATTTATAAACAGATTTATTTTCAATATTATAAGCTCTGATTGAATAAAGAAAAGAGAAACAAACCTACCTATTTTTTCTTGTCTCCAACAGTAGTTTACAATAAGTCTAATATTATTTTCTAACGAAAATATTTGCAGCTTTTAAAGATTTATTTATAACACATCCATAAAGATTAATTTTGTATTTTTATTCGTTTACTGGTTTCAGACTTCGATCTGTAGCCATGCAGGCGCACCACGTTGTAAGTTTTAGCCGCTTATATATGTAGACTGCATTTCTTTGTTTCATACTCAGTCATTCTAGTGAGGTGTATTTGCTGAACGGTTGGGAGAGATCCCAGTGTAAAGGGACATAACTCCAACGAAATACAACTTAATTTGAGTGAAGCCTCAGCTTTTTTTTTTTTCTATTCTAGGCACAAGGCCCAACATTTTTGGAGAGGGGGCAGTCGATTATATCGACTCCAGTACACAGCTGGTACTTAATTTATCGATCCCGAAAGGATGAAAGGCAAAGTCGACCTCGGCGGAATTTTGAACTCAGAACGGAAAGTCATGAAATACTAACATTTCTGCCAGCTCGCAACCGTATAGATGCCTCAGCTTATCGAAACTCAGCTGCCGCTATGTACATACATACATTCATACATGAATACATACATATGTACCTACTTACTAACCTACCTACCTACCTACCTACCTACCTACCTACCTACCTACCTACATACATATATACATATGTATGACTGTGTAATTTCATGTAATTGTTATGCATGAATATGCATATGCCATGGTACAAAAATATTTTATATGCAAACGTATATGCACGCGCATATATATACGTGCATGTACGTATGGATGTAGGCTCATATATATATATGCATATAAATTTATATATGTGTGTGCGTGTGTGTGTGTGTGTGTATGCATAAATATGTGTTGTTTTGGTACAAACATACATTGGCACCTAAAAAAGGAAGAGTCTGTCATAGTCTCCAGAGTCAACGATTTGATGAGACAGACCAGGAGGAAATGGGCATGAAGGAGTGGTAACATATTTTTTGCAAGATTATTTGAGAGCGGATTCAACGACTTCGCATATACATAGCTTACGATGGTGAATAAATTGCTAGTGTTTTAGTATAGAGGAAGTGTTACGCTATCAGCTACCTGACTGAAGAATTTGGATATTCTAGTTCAGTTAATAAATGTGTCAATTCCAATTCTGCATTATTTTCGGCCTGACCTATATATATATATTGATATATAATGCTATACGGCAGAATCATTAGAAGACTGCAGCATTTCTGACACCGAAGTCAACTTTGCCGTTAAACGTTTCGAAATCTATAAAATCATGAATCTATTCAGAGCAGTGATTGAAACAGCTGTTTGACTATCGGGTGATGTGCTTTGCAGTATCTACGCCGGCTCTTTGCATTGTGACAGTAACGCATGCAATAACACCGTTGCTATCCTTGGAACTTGCGTGCGTAGAAGGGAAACGGCTAACTTCTGCACCTCCCCACACACACCTTTACCAGATGATGCTCAAGCTTCCAAGTTTGCGCATATATATGCTAATTCGTAGTCGATCCTGACCAATGGAAGCCCTCTCATATTTATGTCTATCTGCGTGCGTGTATATGTATGCGTGTGTGTGTTTGCGTTTGTTTGTGTGTGTGTGCGCACGCGTAATAGGTGTGTGTGCGCGGGCGCTTAATGGGTGTGTGTGTGTGTGATTGACGAATAGAATTGGTGCATTGAAGAAGAATAGCTTCTGCAACTCTCTCTCTCTCTCTCTCTCTCTCTCTCTCTCTCTCTATTTCTCTCACAAGATCGATATATTAAGACATTATATAGCAAACGCATTCCTCTAGTCAATATAATCGACTGAAATTCTTGAAGTCAGTGCCTCAGCATGACCAAAGTCAATGCCTGAGACCAGTAAACGAATATATTAATTATTTGTAGATTATACAAACAAAGAACTTCCTTCATAAATATTTCAAGAAGGGGAATGTAGAAACCACGGGAATACATCACAATTATTGATATTCTGTTAGTGACTGTAACTGAAAAGATTTCAGTAAATGGTAAACAGAAAGGAGCTTCAGCTATTATCAAATTGTGATTAGAATTTTGGTCTGTAGTATTATCATTTCCAAACATTGATCCCCGCAGCAAAATTTCTACGTTCGATCTTGAAGACGCCGGAACCTTGTCTCTGAACACTTCCGTAGGTCTCTTTCGACCCAAAGGAAGAAAATCGACTGGACTTAACCATTTTCGAGAGTTCACTCTATTAGATATCGACGTTAAGAATCTTTTGGCCGCTATTGCCAAAAGATTGGTAGATATCTACTGGACTGGCTAATGAGTTCATCAACAAAAGTGTCCAAAAAGGAGTGGTCTCGGGCTATTCTGGATACTTTGAGCATACATTAGCAGTCTCATCATTAACGAGGCACAACGAATAACTACACCTCAGTTTTATTCGTTTATTCTTTTATTTGTTTCAGTCATTTGACTGCGGCCATGGTGGAGCACCGCTTTTAGTTGAGCAAATCGACCCATAGTACTTATTTACTTATTCTTTGTAAGCCTCGTACTTATACTTCGGTCTCTTTTGCAGCACGTTAAGTTATGGGGACGTAAACACCAGCATCGGTTGTCAAACGATGTTGGGGGTAGAAACAGAGACACGCAAACATATATATATATATATATATATATATATAT
>NC_068986.1:98309781-98312271 GCF_001194135.2 Octopus bimaculoides | reverse complement strand
TTGCTGCCACGCCGTGGGACTGGACCCGAATCATGTGGTTGGCAAGCAAGCTACTTTATTTCATTTTATTTGCCATAAAGGCAGTATACAGAGTAGCCGCGAGCTGGACAACACATTAATGAATGAAAATGAAATGACATAAGATGAATAAATGAGAGACGAAATCCAACGCCCGCCGATTGGGTTTTTCTCGGAAACATACTTTCTTTTTTAAAAAAGTCAATATGAGGTTTCAAACTTCATACAAAGAAGAGGCACTAAAACCTCTTACGTAACTTGCTTTTAAAAAACAGAATTAAGGTTTTAAACCACTACAAATAATCCAATAACATGTGGTTTTGAAACCTTCTTAACGAGGCTTTTTCACCTATTCATCGATATATCCATCAATATATATATTATTATCTTCAGTGCGGCTTCAGTTCTCGTACCCGCCATTTCCCATGCCTCATTCATGTACGAGGCATATGTCATGTTAGGGTCAACTGGCCATATGCCACAATTCTCTTTAAGTATTCTAAGCTTTTCTCACACAGAAATCCTTCTGACTTCCACAGCTATCTTCGGAGGCTATTCGGGATCCCGTGTGCAGGCCATATCTACTGTCTCTTTATGTTCTACTATTTCCCCCTCCCCGCCCTTGTAAATAAAGATAAGTAATTCTTCATCTTCAGGTGTGGAGGTCGGTTCTCCCGCTGTAAGTGGCACAACTTCAGGACATGCAGACGGCACATCATTGTCCACCTGCAATGACCCGTCCTACTTTCTTCTTTTCTTTTCTTTCTGACTTCGGGAGAGTGGAGCTCTTCCGCTTTGTCCGGTGTCTCTCCCCCACCTTGTTGCGGCCGATGGGGTCCACAGGATCAAAATCGCTTTTGACCCTACGCAATCGACCGCCGACGATACCCTTACATTTAAGAGCCTGGGCTCGCTATCCCCCAGGCTCCGTCGGAAGGTATCTTCAATCCAACCCGCCTTGATTCCTGGGGGTAAGCCAGATACTCAGGTTCTTATTAATTTCCTCCTGCATTACGACGGGAGGAACAGAATTTCATTGCTCTCTAAAAGCTGGCTCCCAAAATTGCGAGCCTCCTCCGGGGTGTCAAACAGCACCATACGGTTGCATGCTTGACACCGCGGAATATGTATTTCACAGAGGACAGATAGTCTTTCAGTTCTTTTTCTATAGTTAGTTTTGGGAAGACGCTGATGGTATCAAGAACTTTCGAGTACGTTTTAACCACCACCGTCCTCACCTCCATATCTTTTAACTACTGCTTGGGTGGGATAATTTCCCACTCCAAGACAGGCTTCTTCTTTTTAAGTTCCTTCTCTGCCAAAAACAGTTCACAAAAGCAATCCACCAAAAATTAATAAAGATAGAAGAAAACAAGTTAAAAGAGAAGCAAAAACTGAAATTAAAATAATGAGAAAAAGAAGAAGACTGGGCAGACACCCTTTCAAGTATCGGGAAAAAAAGTGAGGTGGGTTAAATACCAAACTTAAAATAAGTACTGGAATCAATTTGCACGGGTAAATTTGCAACGTCGAAAATCTTCATGGCGTTGCTCCAGGCAGCCTGATTAACGTCCTATGAATCAAATGAAATTGAAACATAAAGTGATGAAAGAGGACAATAGCTCTGAATAGAACTGCAGTTTTGTTTATTCGTTTTTATATTCAGCATTGTGACTAAATGCGGTAACCTGCATGAAAATATCGGCACATTGTGCGCTTATTGTAGCCAGAGTAGTTATTCAGAAAATATTTAAATCTACATTTATTTAATTCGTCGGAGTAATCTGTACCAATGCATTTTTCTTTTAGAATGGTATGGTGAGAATAAGGTAGATTTGGTCGCTAATTTTTTAGATCAATTTATCAGGGAGAAGGTCCGAAGACGGTTGGCTATCCTTGTATGTATTTCGATACATTCCATAAATCATATATTTCCATCAATTTTACTTATCGTTTATCGTGATATTATTTGTGTTACATGATAAACCAGTATTAAAATAGACTTAAGTAATAATCATGATGTATGGATGGTCAGTGACATTTTGAATATGGAAAAAGCTTAATGGGAAAATATTTCCATTAAAAAATACCTTTACATTGAATTCGAATTATTTTTTTAATAGTGTTTCAAAAATGTTTTTGTCGTTTAGACAGGTGGTTAAATTATGCGGTAACTGATAACACAGGTAAAAATTGATAGACAAAATGGAGTCAAGGGTTTCGGTGAATGAGATGGTCCGAACATCCTTAAGTGACTGAGTGAACTGTGCTTCAGGGCCTGAAGCAAGAGGTGATTACTTCGAGTTTTATGATTGCTTATAGAAAGAAGGCCAGCGATCATGAGAATCACAGAATTGTGGTGGGCTTCCAAGAATTTACTGCCTATCCATTTACGTTTATTATATATATGTATATGCGTATGTGTGTATGCATATATATATATATATATATATATATATATATATATATATA
>NC_068986.1:98304514-98309381 GCF_001194135.2 Octopus bimaculoides | reverse complement strand
TATATATATAATGTAACCACATACTAGCATGGTGCTAAGGGTCATTTTGTGTTTGAGACATGTTGTGTTTGAGTTTTTGGGTGCTACGGTCTCATCTGTTTAACTGGAACTGGTTAGGAACATTTCCTCCTATAAAACGAATGAATAGTGTTATATAACAATGTTCATTCGTTTTATAGGAAGAAAATTTCCTAGACAGCTCTGACCGATTGGCGCCGGAGGTGGCCGTCAATAACGAGGAAGTCACAATATGTTCATGTACCTCAAAACTGGGATTAACTGTTACTGTATATCTTGCTGAGTACCTGTGTAGACCTTCCATGTTGAGCTTTGAGAAATAAATATATTTAGGCAAAGTGTTAATACATTTTATTTCAACAGTTTTGAAATATCAGAATAATGGAAGATCTCTATCTGCTTAATGGAAATTCACTTGTTCTAATGCATTCTTTATTGAAATTGAACTTCTGTCATATCTATATGAAAATTTTTGTGTTACACTATGTTCCAAACATCAGCTTAATAGACCAATAAATGAAAAAAGTTATTTTACTAGATCATTCCGAATTTGTTTCAAAATTAATTGAAATAGTGAATTTCGTTACAAAAGCACTGACTATGTTATTAACCGTTTATAATTACACAAAGTTAATTTATTGATATAAATTTGTAAAATCTAATAAAATAAACTGATACCTGATATACTGAATGATTGCAGTTTCTTTCATGTATTATATCCAATATATTATATATCAATGATATTTCTGTAGAATTTTCACACCAATTTTCATATAAAAAGATAAAAAGAACCCTGAAATATTGATATATTATCGGAAGCATGTTTGGTTACAAATTGTAATATGAATTAATGAAACTAGGATAATTCATTACACATGCATACACGTATATTCATATACACACAGAAGCACGCACATATATATGAATGTGTGTGTGTATACACATTCATCCATACACTCACACATATATACATACGTACATACATACGTACATACATACATACATACATACACACACACACACACACACACGCGCGCACACATATATATATATATATTTCTAAACAATTACATTCACTATTTAATAAATGAGCGAATTCACAATTCTTGAAAGACTGTATTTAAAATAAATTACATTTTGAATTTTAAAATCTATTTATTCTATTTAAATTTTAGTTTGTTGATGTGAACGGTGTAAATAATATCCTTCTCGAAATATCTGATCTCATCAACAGCCAAGTTATTTCAAGTTGTAATTACGCTAAGGTCAACAATGTTAATGTGGTTTCTACTTCTTTGTCATCTATAGTGATTAATTCAGCGTCACTTTAAGATATTTTCATACCAAATTAAAACTAAAACAATCGCAGACTTCTGGTTCGAAGCCACTAACCTTAACCACTCACTTGCAGACATGCTAATCAAACCGATATTTTGAAGCCATTGAAAACATTACACGCACATCCGCCACCTCCTGCTTACTATGATAATAGCAGCATTACAATGAATAAGTGAAGCAGATCATCGTTTAGGGAACTTGTTTCGCTGACACTCCCACAATATTCCCACCATCTGTCAAAGTGTCTGTGATCCCGTTGCCTGCCATTTTAATTCATCTGTCTAGTTGTAAAAACCTGTAATATCCTATTAAAATGTAGTATTGTTGCAATCAAATAGTCATCCTGTTGATTAACATTAAAACATTGACAGCTAAGAACCATTAAAGCCCACCTTAGATCTAGTTGCCCCGTATGCAAATGGAAGCAGAGAAATTCTGCTTGTAGATACTGAAATTATTCCCTTTCCGGTGTGTGACATGCCAAGTAATTCACCCAGCGTTTCCTCTGCGTGTCGTAAAAGGCGTCTTAAAGACGTTGAAGTAGTATTTGCTCACCGGCCTCGTAAATCCATTACCAAAAATTGACTGCGCGAACAAACTCAAGGGTAGGGGCTTGTCACCCGAGTAAAGCAAAGGTTTCACCCGCTAAGAGTAGGGAATCACCAACAAGCAGTCGATGCAGCCATGTGCTGAAACAGCACGTGTCCCCTTACTTATTTGGCTTGAACGTTGATCACCAGCTTAAAGAAGCGAGGTTATGCGTTAATGTGTTGTGTGTATATATATATATGTAATGACTATCTTGTTAGGTGGAAACAGAAATGAGTCATACTGTTAATAGATACTCTTTTTCTGACTTTCTGACACTGACATGCACGCATACGTATGCAAAGTGCGAGAGAGAGAGAGAGAGAGAGAGAGAGAGAGAGAGAGAGAGAGAAAGAAAAGGAGAGGATAAGTGAAAGGTTTGACAAATGGATACTCACACACATACACGTATATATATTATATGTATGTATGTATGTATGTATGTATGTATGTGTGTATGGATAGATAGATAGATAGATAGATAGATAGATAGATAGATAGATAGATAAATAAATAGATATATATATAGATAGATAGATGGATAGATAGATAAAGAAGTGGGCGCATGATAGGGATTCTACTGTATTTGAAATAAAATATGTGCTAATATTACAGTAATAATGAAGGTAACGCAAACGTTTACGGGAAGAACAAAAAACACCCACGAAAGTAAACACATGTCAGTCCTCATTAACTTGTAGTTCATATGCCTTCACAATGTCGGCACCTTCCAGCGATATTATAGGGTTTGGCGTTGTTGGGAAGGTAAGATGCTGAGCCATAGTGGATACGATAGATGATAAAAAGGACGAGACAATAAGACGAAAAAATACAGTGACAGAAAAAAATTAAGTCTCTAAATTGAATGGTAAATCGCAGTTGTGACAGCGTAATATGTTAAGTTAGTATTTGCCTTGCCATGCATTATAATCCATGTGTCATTAATGAAGCTAATTAAAAACATTTATGCAATGAGGAAAATGTACTCGTCAATGATGCACAGTACTACTACATCTGGAAATACTCGGGTATGAAAACAAAGATTGTAATCATGCTGTCAATTTTCTTAATTAACCGTAAAATGTACATATGTGTAGCAAGGTTATATATCAGATTTATTCATCAGCAAAAAAGAAAAAAAAATGTTTGAGTAACAAATATATTTTGCTAACATCTTATAAAATATCCTGATATTTTTTAATGAAATCCTTGCAGTATATCTCATTGAAACCTTTATTTTAAGTACTCTATCAACTGCACATTCGCATGGCATCAAAGATATGTAAGTATAATACCTCCCAGACATCATGCAAAGAACACGGCTTCTTGCCGTAATTAAGTGCAGCTTTCTCAAGTATTTCTACTACATGAAAACATCGGTTCCTTAAAGTGAGACACATATATGTCTCCAAAGACTTGTACTGCAGCGTCCTATAAAAAAAATAACACACACACACACACACACACACACACACACACACACACACACACACACACACTATCTTTCATTCAGAGCAAGCATATAAAAAAGTTAGGTAGAAATAGACCCAGTATGAATAACCTTTTAATTCTCGGTACTGATTTGTAAACGTAGATAAACACACTCTGAAGCAGTAAATCTTGTGCTCTCAGGGAGTTCTTACTGCTGCAGAGGTGGCTAGCTATAGGACGGCATATGTACACTTATAGATCATATAGTGGGGAGGGGGATATAGGAGTAGCAACACTATGTTAAAAGGGTTAGAGTGCTTATATTTTTCACGTAGTCTGAGACATGATACACATTCAGTAGTTCGGTTGTGTACCTAGGTCTACACATCAGTAACAAATGACGTATACACATAGACCTGACAGAGCTGTGAGAACAAGATAACAAGAACATCGCACCTGATTCCTCACAAGACATCCTGGACATGCATGGAATACTACCTGCTGTGGTAAGTGGTGTAGTTCTCATTATAGGTTCAAGTGTAGCACACTTGAAACAACAGTGTGTACATAGCTCTGCTCAAACAATAGCTACACAGCAACAAAAACATTTGAAACAACACAACAATTGACAATAAGAAAATAAAAGCGAAAGTAAAAAGTGCAAAGCAAAGCAAAAACGAAATTATCTTTAGAAATCAAAACAAAACAAAATATATTCTCGAACAGAATCTCATGTTTGTTGTCTTCTCTCTTCTGCATTTGAAACATATAGTTTTTCATGTGATAACACAAAATTTTAATCAATGTTTCTTATTAATATTCCCAAACACACACTCCTCGAAATTACTTTCTACTCAGCTATTATCTCAAGCATTATAAAACAAACGAAACCACTTAAAATTCTTTATATTATTTCTTCTTCCATTATTTCACAAACGATTGTTAGTTTCTCTTTAAATCCATAACGGCTTATTTCTTATTTTGATGTTGTTACTATTGGTGTTGTTCCCGACATTATTGTTGTTGTTGTTGCTGTTATTATTCTGGGTCTTGCGCTTGTTGGTATTGTCGTTCTCCGTCTGCAGAAACTAAAAACTCCCACACGCTAAAAACTCTACTAACTTTACTTGACATTTAAATTGACCATTTGTGCCCGACAACCCATTTGTGAACGCAGTTATGCGCCAAAACCGTGCATCCTGAATACATGACCTTATCAATTCTGACTAATGAAAATCAAATACCATAGCGTGTTCTATGTTCCTGAATCAATCTTGTTCTCGGATTTCGATTTGTTACCCGGTAGAACACACAGGGAGAGAGAACGAGAAAGAGAGAGAAAGAGGGAGAGAATTGGGGAGAGAGAGAAAGAAAGCTAGAGAAAAGCTGACTTCGTCAATGGACTAGTCACCTGCTTGAAACTATTTTTCCGCACACACACATGTGCGTTCACACAAATATGTTTGTATACGAATACATATATATATATATA
>NC_068986.1:98300250-98304351 GCF_001194135.2 Octopus bimaculoides | reverse complement strand
ATATATATATATATATATATATATAGTCATTCCGTTTTAATGCTTTATTAACACGCTTACTGCTTCGATTTCCACTCATTTATTGAGTTATTTATTTCATATATATATATATATATAATAACCAAACGTACACACATATGTTTTAGTGGAGCTGCGTGGCTCAGTGCTTAGTGTGTTGCGTTCTTGAGCAAAATACTTCACTCCACGTTGATCTCGTCAACTTAGCTTGTACTAGTTGACCCTGTAACGGACCGGCGTTCCATTCAGAGGTTAATGTTGGCATGCCCGCTTTGCCAGCTGGGTGGCTTCGTTCAAAAGCTGAAACAATGCAAGATAACACATTGTGATCACAAGTGTTTTACAAAATTCTATAGCCTGGTCGTTATAGGTATATGTATATATTATCTACATATATCTAGATATATGTATGCATATTATATCGCTGTCAATATTGCGTACAAGCTCCGAAGATCGAGACTGCTTCGTAGATGCAGGCCCAATATCGAAGAAGAAGTAAGATTTGAATGATAGTTTATAAAGAACTAGAAGCGGAGATAACCGACTTCGGGTAGTAAATCAATAGACAGGAATTTTTTTAATCTGAAAACTAGAGGGAAGAGAAGGCACTGAAGAAGTGAAGCATGTGATTCATGTCATGGATATGGACGCAGGGATGTGCAGTAACTACGAATTGCTTACTCCTATGGCAAGTACGCAGAAGCACGTGAGGGGAATGAGTTGTAAGTGTAGACAATCGAGTGGTGAGAACTGTTATGCATGAGAATTGGAGGGAGAATGGGAAGCCCATATGATAAAGATAGTGGCAGTGGAAGAGATTGGGGAGGAGGCGATGAGATCTTTTATAGGAATTACTAGGTTTGGGTGAGTTCGAAGGGCTGCTATTGGTAGAAATGAAGATTATTCAATTATTGTAGTACCTTATTTGTGTAGAGGTCCTGGTGCCATACAACTACTGCGCTGCATTCATGAAGCGGTAGATGAAAATCGATGCCTGTCATCTCGGTGACGAGGTTGGTAAAGGGCGAAGTGTTCATCTTAGTCAATGTCGAGGAAGCTAGTTCGCTTAAGAAAATGCAAGTAATAATATGTGAATTAAATACTTGAAATTGAAGCTCATTTAAATTCGAAAGTTTTGGCTTTGGAACTTCAAAAACAAAAGCACGGATATTTCCTGTAACTAGAATACTTGTTATGGAGAAAGTTCACCATCTTTCAGTCATCATTTCACCCATTGATAATCATGTTACATTACCTTTTTCAAGACTACAACAATTGTCTCATAGATGTATTTCATAAAGGTAATCTACTGAAACTGAAACACATTTTTTGCTTTCGTGTAAAAGGAGACATTTTAAACTCAGCTCAAAATTATTTATGAATGGCTGTCATTCATTTCGCATACTGAGTGAGTGAAAACCTATGTTCCTCAGAAGAATACCAGATTATTGCCCGTAAAGCGGAAATAGTTTTTCTCTGCTAAGATGAAACTAAGGCTTTGTTCCAGAATGAAGTAAATTCCATAATTTAAACCTGGAGGAAAGCAATTTAAAAGCTCCTTTCAGAGGTTCTTATTCTTGAGCAGGTCATCCAGTTAACCGAATGAAAAATTGACCGAGTTCTTTCATAATCTATGGCACCTCCAACTCTTCTGTTGCGTTTTATGTTATTACACATGAATGATTCCTTATCATCATCACTTAAGATCTCTGATGGGTAGCCGAAAGATCGAAGTGCGATATCTAATTTGTGTGCGAAATAAGTCTGCTTGCTGATTGTGTCTCAGGTTATGTTCACTTGCTTCCATTGTATCCATTGATGCCTTTTATTTATATACAATTCTCATAACGTCTGTTTCTTTCCGCCCAAGCCAATATTGAGTCAAATTTCGGACAATTCTTCTTTATGTTAAGTCTATGATCACAAACGCTCTCTGTAGTTTTGCATACAATGTGGGGAGCTCATTTTTAATCATGGTCTACAAGTTGTGCTTTAAAATAGGCGAGATATGCTCGCTTCAAATAATCATATTAGGTGCACCTTGGGGAAAACTTACCGATTACTGAATCTTCAAAAAGTATCGGAATTCAATAAGATTCTCTCTATAAATAAAGGTTAATTATAAATATATGAAGTTGTAGTGTATTGTCAACTTAATGTGACAATCCCAATAAGGGAACACACTACTGCCGTTTAGCCCTAGGAAGCTGGACCGCTTCCTGTCGGCCTTGACACAATTACTGTGTCCTTAAGTTTGCGAGGACATTAAGTTGACAATACACTACAACTTTATCGCTCCACTACTGCTTAAATCTCTCTGAGAGATTTAGAAATATTATATTTCTAATTATAAATATATGATTTTCATTTTACCTACCGTATAGAGATGTACTTTTTTTAAAACGCAATAATGAAAGTTAAACCACATTGAAGAATGTTGACTGGTTCATCGAACTAAACCATTGCGGCAGTAGTGTTACTTCTCTCAGTTATGATTTAATTGCCGTTATTTATTCATTGACTATGATTTATGTATTCATGGAAAAAAACATTCCGGAATAAATTATAATGGAAACTAACTTTCAAATATTTCTTTATCGAAATATATACAGTTCAAAAAACATTTCAATGAGTTTCTTCGATAAATTATATATCACTGAAAAGAAATAAATATAGACAACTAAACACAGATTAAGAACAAATAATACTTTAAGTTCAATTCCTTAATTGTTTTTAAATAAATTATTCTCAGTATTTCTTATGAAAAAACAAGTCCGTCAAAATAGTTAAAAAACATGATTTCTAAAATGTCTAATATCTACTTGCTTATGAAAATTCTTTATACAAACGAATAGAATAATGATCATTGTCTAAAGTAAACTGTTTTATAACACAGTTCCAAATTATGCAGGGCGTCACCTGTTGAATAAATTTAAAATGTTGCAATACAATTTTGACCCATAAAATAGCATGACAACCTTCATGTAGAATGATGGTGGACAATGTAACATGAAGTCAATTTCTCTTTTTGACTTTAGATAACTTGATTTGATAACTTGGTAATTGGAAATAGATGTAATTATTTGTTTAATTTAATAAAAACGTATAGTTTGAATATATCCATATTGATATGAAAGCAACAAATGTTATTATAATTGAAGTTGCAGCAAAGTGTTCCCGTTCAGTGTCCATGTGGTTACATTACCTGTCTAAAAGCAGGAAACGTATCTCCAAAACCACTGCATATAGTGAATAACTGACGACATATTCAAAAGGAGTACCTTACATGTAGCCGAGAAAAGAAGTAATGTGCGAGACACCCTTGACTTTCCCTTGTGCTCTGGACGTAATAGAGTCATTACGAAAACATAACTAACATATTCATATTACTTTCACTTGTTGCTAAGACTTAATTTCATTATAACATTCACAATACACTTACAGGTAATGAGTCATTCATAATATCATGAGTATATAAAAGAATGAGAATCAAAACAATGGTATGTATAATCATGTTCAAAACGTTCCAGTATATTCGAATGTGAATGTGCTAATCGCTGCGATATTTCACCTTCGGGGAACAACTCCCATTAGAATATGTCCATTGATAACACACTCATTTCAGTCATATATTGTCAACAACAATTAGCATAATCACGTTCAAATCTGCCGGAACTGGTTAGATACGAATAAATCAGCTGTTTTTTCTCTTGTTTTGTGTGCACATTCTAATTTATAATCAACTTAATATAGATCAAAACCCAGCACTAAATAGTTTTTTTTTTTTTTTTTTACTGAACCTTATAAACAAGTAGCACCAATGTTGTTTAGCTTCCTGTCTTGTTTTTTGTCCGCCACTACATTCCTCCATGGCAAGATTTAATTTGTGTATACAAATTTAATTTGCGGTCTATGGGAAGAGCCGTTTTAACGATGCGTCCTGCCCAGCTCTTCGAAACGCCGGTGTTAAAACGGGGGTAGCTGATGAAGTAGAATGTTCTTTATGTGGCTTGTGTGTTTTCTCGTCTACGTTTTGTTTGCAATGTCCTGTACCCAGATATGCACCTATACATACAGGTGGAT
>NC_068986.1:98298957-98299849 GCF_001194135.2 Octopus bimaculoides | reverse complement strand
TCTCTCTCTCTCTCTCTCTCTCTCTCTCTCTCTCTCTCTCTCTCTCTCTCTCTCTCTATCTATCTATCTATAAACTGTGTGTGTGTGAAAAAAATGTTCTTTACTTCTTTAGTTTGTCGGAGGGAGAATTCCGTAATAAATATGACGAGAAAGGTAACAAAAATGTTCTTTATTTACTTAATTTTTCGGAGGGAGAATTCCATAATAAATATGAAGATAAACTTAGCGCTACAATAACTAAAAATCTATATAATCCCATAGATATAGAGTTAAGCTTTAATAATGGATATCAAAATATTACAAGTTTTATGGAAGTAATCAGATTTGAACTTACTGAAATAAATATTATTCACAGTAACTAAGAAGTAGATTCCCTTTATTCATATACTATGGAAGGGAGAACTCAGTAAATAAATATTAAGTAATATAAACAAAACAAGGATGGAGTACTGGTCCTCGATAAATATTATTAATATTATTTTTTTTATATAAAGCACTATAAATAACATATATCCAAATTTTATTAATTCTTTCAGGAGTAACAAAATAATATTGCTGTAATAAGAATGCAAGTTATAAACTATACAATACTATAATAATTATTATTGTGGTTATTAAATTTAGTAAGTCAAATAAAACTATTCATTTATCATCATCATCATCATCATCATCATCGTCATCATCATCATCATCATCATCATCATCATCATCATCATCATCATCAATTAATAAATTAAATGAATGCATTTATACTTATACTTATTTAGTATAATGAAGGCATCTTATTTGTAAAATATAATTAATACCAAATTGGTAATAAAATGATGTATTTTACTGTAACTACGATAATTTACGGTAGAAAAATTCAAAACTCTGAATTAATCCACTAAAA
>NC_068986.1:98297236-98298411 GCF_001194135.2 Octopus bimaculoides | reverse complement strand
TATACATATATATATATATACATATATATATATATATATATGTGTGTGTGTGTGTGTGTGTGTGTGTATACATGCCATAGAAAATTAATATATATATATATATATATATATATATATATGTACAATAGGAAATTTATACAAATGCATATAATTAGATTCGTGTGTTTAAAGCGGATTAGAAATAGTCAAGAAATTAAATATACACGATAGCTCCGAACCTTATGCACCACAAAAACCACGAATGAAAAACATACGTATATGACCTGAGCTGTTTGTCTTGGCTGAACAGTGTTGTCCTCTTTAACAATTATATATCATAGGTGATCTAAATAACTAGGTACGATGTGTAAGTGCTGTAACAGATTATCAGGGCCCCAGGGTTATAGCCGAGACGGGAGTTATGGAGCCATTGTAGATTTCCGATATATGCCTTATAAATTAACACGCTCAATGGTTCGATTTCCACTCATTTGCTTATTTGTTTTTAATTCAATAGTCGTTGACTCTGTCCGTTATCGGAACTGCGTTATTTTTGTTTGTTTGTGCGCATGCGTGTACATCTGTGTGCATGCGCATGCACATATGCATGCATGTGTGCATGTACGCGTGTCTGCGTATGCATATATATATATATATATATATATATATATATATATATATATATATATATATATGTATGTATGTGTGTGTATGTGTGTATGCATATATATATATATATATGTCTGCGTCTATGTACGTCTGTATGTACGTATTCCGCTTGTTCATGTTTGCATGTGCATGTTTGAGCGTATCTATGTGTAGGGGTTTATGTAACTACGTAAGTCCGTCTGTTATGTATGGCAATGTGTCTCCGTATGTGTCATTGTGTGTGTGAAGTGTTTGTGTGTGTGTCTACATGGTCTTGTGTTTCAGTCTTCTTCTGTGTGTGTATGCGTGTATGCTTGTCTGTCTATCTACATATCTATCTGTTAACTTACATATCCATTTACCTATTTATATATATATCGTGTTGACGCCCCCAAGCGAAGAAGTAGGCTCGACCAAGACATATAAATAGAGGTAGTCTGACCGTGGTAGGAGTGCACTGACGGTTGAGTAGCTGCCGTGTAGCGGTTGAGGAGAGATCATCCGAAGGTGCTAGATAGCAGTAGTTTGAGACATAACAATATATATGA
>NC_068986.1:98296056-98296254 GCF_001194135.2 Octopus bimaculoides | reverse complement strand
ATATATATAAAGGTATTTTAATCAAATGCTGTTTAAACAAGTTTGTATTAATAGGAATATTCCTTCTCACATACACACGTGCTCAGAAAATCGCAGACGCACACATACAATATATGTATTCGCATACGAACAAAATACATATACACATCCGTATATACAAGCATGCACATACATACGTCTCGCATTCTCTCTCTCTCT
>NC_068986.1:98295165-98295956 GCF_001194135.2 Octopus bimaculoides | reverse complement strand
TATATGCATATGTGGGCACAGGACGTCACGAAACGTCTACAACAAAAGAATACGAAGTACGAGTACATGGTATATCAACTATTTTTTCGAACAACGAAAGACAGAATAGAATAGACACAAATGAAAAACAAAGCAAGCAACATAAAGAACGACCCTTCATCACTTGTTGGCTGTGTTTCTAATCTCGTAGCTCCCACGTGACCAACGGCTATCTTCCAATCTTCTCCTAACTTGTGCTTCTTTCTCTTCGTTGTACCTGGAACAAGGAAGACGTGTTCTTGCCTGTCTCCTGTCCAAGCTTGATTTACGCGTTCGCCACCACAACCTCGTTTAGGCGTAGCAGCCCTTCCTGTTTGTTTCCACTGTCCTGTTTGTGTTACCTCCGCAAAATCCCAACTTTTATTTAATTTGCTCTGCGGGAGCAACCGTGTTACCGAAAGCATATATTATTATTAAAAGCTCAAAATACGAGAGTAGGAAAACAACCAACAACTGGTTAAGAGTCGTTGTTTATGTTGTTTGTCTTGTTTTCCATTTGTGTCTTTCGATGTTCGAAAAAATAGTTCATATTCCATGTACTCGTACTTCATTTTCTTCTTGTACACGTTTCATGATATCCTGTGCTCGCATATGCATATATATATACATATACATATATATATATATGTATGTATATATATATATATACGTATACATGTATGTACATATACGCATGTATATATGCATATATATATATATTATTTATGTTATATATTTTATATATATATATATATATATATATATATATATAT
>NC_068986.1:98290668-98295006 GCF_001194135.2 Octopus bimaculoides | reverse complement strand
GTGTGTGTGTGTGTGTGTGTGTGTGTGTGTGTGTGTGTGTGTGTGTGTGTGTGTGCGTGTGTGTATGTATGTATATGTATATGTATATGTTCTCTTGAATTGTTGTAAGAATATTGCTGTTGTCAAACATATCTTATTTTACAAAACTGCAACGCTGGTTTCTAGATATCACATGCTAACTTGAATAAAGTCTTGCGTACCTTTAAACTCTTTACTTGTAATGCGGCTACACATTTTCGAAAACTCTACCTTTTCTAGATTGCCACGTTGCTGTTTACTAACAATACTAAGTTCAGTTCTTAGTGGCGTAAATGTAATTTTATTACCTGATTACACAATATGAATATATATATATATGTTTGTGTGAATGCAAATAAAGTACGTGATACTGTAGGAAGTGTGTAAAAATATTTTTTTTATGTTGGAAATGGAAATTATCTGACTGTGAGTCTCAGGGATCTGATTTTCGGAGTTAGCTTTAGAGGAATGAATCTGGAAACTCCCAGTAAGAATATTTCAATAACGATATTTAGTTTTTTGCTGACAAAATAGAAAACTTCATAAGACGAATAAGACCGAAAGCGTACTTTTATAATGTACATGGTCCATAGATGCTAACGTAAATATAATTTTATGCAGTTTTACGGCTCACCTCAAAGCAAACATCTGGGATTAAATGGAATAAATATGTTTAATGTAAAACGAAACGGAGAATATTTACCTGCTAAGAGCAGAATGTTTTGTTGTTAATTATAATTCCACTACCCACCACAAGTCTACTTTTGTCAAGTCTTGGAAACTATTGGATTCGTTGCTTGCGTCCTGCCGAATGTAAAAAGTATATTATACTGCATGTTTCGGAATTTTCTCTTCATTTTCAAAATAGTAACCTGAGTTGAGTTAAATGGTAAAATGTTTGATGTGGATATTTCATGGCATAGAAAGACCACAATTTTGGATGGAATGGTTGATTGGATTGATTATATAACATCAAAAAAAAAAATATTAAAGATAATATACCATTTCTCAAGGTTGCGTAATCTTGTAACGGCTAATGTTCAAGGCAAAGTATTAGAGTTTTTTAAAGTTAATGAAATTTTCCCTTACAAACAAAATGAAAGGTTATTTTCTATTAACAGGGATTCCGTTCCTCCGCTAGATAAGCTCCAAAATATAATTTACGATTCCAAATATTTACTTCATAAACGTAGAATAGAACAAGGAAACTTTACAACATAATCTAATTTTTGGCTCTAGTATTGTAGGTATGAACAAAAACTGTTTTCAGTATAAAGTTAAATTTAAAGTCTATAAAAGAAAATATATTTAGATTAACTGGTTGCAGGGCAGACCTTTGTTTCATCGAAAAATATGTTGTGGTTTACATCCACAGTATGTTATCTATTCATGAGTACCAGAATACGTTAATTAATAAGAACGTGGCTGTAATCTGACAATAACGGGCTCGCATAAACAATTTCCAGACACACGCTCACAAATCTGTCTTTATATGTGTGTGGGTCTGCGTGCGCGCGTGTGTGTACATGTGTGCGTGTGTGTGTGCACGTGCGTACGTATGTGTATGCGTGTTTGCGTGTATATAGTGTGATGTATATATATATATATATTCCGTGAGTGTGGTGCATTCCGCTATTAATTATATAAGGACTTCTATCAACAATACCACACTCTATCTATAATTCGGTAACGATTATTTCTCTTTGGACGATAACTTACTTTAGCCAAAGGTCGAATGCTTATCAGTGATGCAATGAAAGATATTATAAATCAATCTCTATAATTGATCTTTTGGAAATAACACTAATCAAATCGCACCGTGCCATTGGCTTGTACGGATAGCGAAATATATTGCAAAAACCGATTGAACAGGAATAAAATTACGAATTTATGTGTATTTGAACGTCCTTAACGATATATTTTAGTTCTTAATATTTTTCCAAGACCCATGAACCACCATATTCCGTGTGGTGGGTTGAAGTAAACGGTGATGCCACATCTAACGGTCTCTTTTAGATTCTGCACACAGTCTTCATGTGACTGTAAAACCATGTATTCCTATGACTCGTTTAAATATATATCCAGATATGAAATGATAATAGAATACATACACGTAGAATAGATCTAGGTACTCATGCGCTCATACATGCATGCATACATACATACATACATACACACACGTATCACGACGCCAATCACATTCTTCCTTCCCGTTCCCTCCTGGACAATTTTGCCTCTTGTTTACCCGTGATATCAAGTGTGTGTATACTGTTATCCCTATACTGAAGCCTCATCGCACACAGATATTTCCTTATCTTACGTCTCCATCCTCAGCCTAGCAATTTTACCGTCCTCTATTTGGCCGGACTGGTTCTCTCCTTTAACTGCTTTTCGTTTGCTATAAGGTTTTACCATCAGGACTGGGGAGCGACTATAGAAACAAAAAACGGACTGCAAAGTACGCGAGCCTGTTCGTTGGCTATGTTGAGGTCCAAATATTCTCACATTTTACCATTCTCACTCCTGATGTATACGGTCGAGACATCGACGACTGTTTCGGTGCGACCACACTCTCTCGCGAATAACTCGAATCCCTTCTCTCTTTCATTCAATCATTCTACCACAACCTTGAATTCTCCTGTTGTATTTTCAATAACACCTGTGATTTGAGATTTCTGTTGCCTTCAACCACTCCTCTCTTACTACCTTCACTCATTAGAAGGCTCCCACTCCTACTTCAGCTTCTCCTCTCATCCAATTCATATCAAACTGTCCATCCTCTACTCTCAGTTTCTAAGTCTCCGTCGGCTCTGTAGAGAAGACCAACACTTCGAAACAGTCCGAGCTCACGGCTCGCCACTACTGCCAACGGGGACACCCCACCACTGTCATCCAAGCTGCTCTCACCTGTGCCGGGTCTGTTGACCGCACATACACTCTCTCTGCTGTGGCCACTCCGTGCTTACCGGCCTCATGTTCCCGCATGCTTACCGTTCTTCTCCCAACCTCTCCAATTTACTGTTTTATGTTTATCCAACACCTTTACTTGTCACATCTTCCTTTAAGAACCCAAAACTTTACTAAGACGCACGCGTAAACTACATGATCTACTGGTCCGTAGATTCTGTCACATTCAGGTCATTCAACCTGGCTCCTTCCCTTCATCTTGCCCATCCTCATGCACCTCTTCCTTCCACCCTAGCACTCCTTTCACACCACCGATTCTTTCACGTGCACCTCTAGTAATCTGATTAATTGCACCAACAGTGCTCTTTGTCATTCTCCATACATTAGGAAAATTGGTCGATACCATGTGGTTGCAAAGCGAATTTGTTTACCGCACAGCCATGCCCTCGCCAGTACACGCACGAACACAAGCATATGCCCCACCACACTACACACATACACGTATATTCTTTTATTCTTCTATTCTTTTACTTGTTTCAGTCGTTTGACTGCAGCCATGCCGAAGAAAGTGACACGGGGACTTGTTCTTTGTAAGCCTAGTACTTATTCCATCGTTTTTTTTTTACCTATCGCTAAGTCACTGGGATGCAAGCACACCAACAACTGTTATAAAGTGATGGTGGTGAGGCAAACACAGACATGCACACATGAATATATACACGCACACACACACACACACACACACACACACGTATATACACACACACCAACGCATATACACACATACAAACACTAACACACATAGATACACGATGGGTTTCTTTCAATCTCTGTCTAATAAATCCACTCACAATGTATTGTTCGGGCTGAGGCTACAGCAGAAGATACCTACCCAAGTTTCCACACAGTGGGACTGAACCTGGAGCCATGTGGTTGGGAAGCAAGCTTCTTACCACACCGCTGCGCTTGCACCTCCAACCCAGTCAAGTACCTATATATTGTACTCGTATACACACGTACACAAACACACATACATACACACACACACACACACACAAACATATGTATGTATACATATATGTTTTTATATATATGTATTTATGCACATAGATGTGCGTGAATGCGTGTGTATGTCTATGCATACGTTATTTTGAGTTAACTGGGAATTCAAGTTTCGCCTTGTTGAATCTTCAACGAATCAAAAATGAATAAACACATCAATTCATTATACTCTACTAAATGAGTAGGTTCTCATCATCAGTAAAAAGTTTTTTGTCTATTTCCTAATAATTGCTAAACAATATCGAATTAAGATGCATGAATGCCATATACACTTAAACATATCCATACATAAGAACGTAAATACCTGCATACATACGCACTCATTTTCATATATATATATATATATATATA